>NC_135504.1:33226973-33276432 GCF_052857255.1 Amblyomma americanum | reverse complement strand
TGGACCAAAATATGACAGCAAAACAACGTTCCAACCTCCGAGCCATTTTCCAACACGAAAAAGTTACGGACCTTAGCTGTAGACATAGATCAACAATATCATGGCGCCGGCGTGAACTAAGACTTAGGCTGACACCTTACGTTCAGGTGCCCACCTGTTGCGAAAGGTATGGCCGCGACATCATGATTAACATCACAAGTGCACACAGCAGAGAGAAGAACCCTCATTCCAGTGGTCTGCTTCTCTCTCGTAGAGGCTTTTTTTTAAGCGATGTTTATTGCCTCAGGGCATAAAGGTGATGAAATGAGAGATGAGGAAGAGGCCCTTCCTCACTGAGGGTACCCAGTTCCTCTCTCCGAATAATCTGACAGCAACCTGAATAAAAAAAAAAATTATAGACGCCCAAAGTGCTCCTGCGTCCCTCCATGGAACGCGTATCCATGCTTATCGAGTCAATTCAACGAGAAATTTGTCTGACTTTCTTCTGGAACATTTCGACGGGAAAGAGAGGACACCCACACACAAAGAAGACTTCACACGATATTCGGCACCTGTCCCGTCAAGATCTTCTTTACGCGTCTCTTCTGTTTTGCGCTTATGTCTCTTATAGAAGGCAGCAACAACAACCCGAGAGGCAAGTTTTGTCCACACTCTGAACAGGCTCGCGACTAATGAGCGCTGCGTCGAATGTCGCTTTGAGAACTCACAAATGGCTAATACTCATCATTATGATGATGATGATGATGATGATGATAATTTTTTATGGCGCAAGGGCATCTGTGGCCAAAGAGCGCCACGGCACAATGTACTTTTTTTTCGTTACACAAGGTGGGTCGTAGACCCATTTCTCAGGCCTTTAACTCCAGATAAGCCGGGAACCATTGCAGGACAGGGAAAAGCTTGTACCCATTGTATCACCTGGTGGGTATACACGGCGACAGTAGGGTTCAAACCTCGCACCTCCCTTATGCGAGGCGGGTTTCCAACCTACTAGGCCACCGCTGCGGTAATACTCCTTGATTCTTTCGCGCTTTACTCACTTATTGAAGCTTCCATTCGAAGTGGTGCGCAATGGCCTAATTCATGCAAATGTGGCCGCCGTATGTGATGGTTAGAGCCGAATGCTTCAGGACCCTATCAGAAATATGACCTATAGTGGGCAATGTGCAAATCACCATCCGGTTATCGTGGTGTATCACTACAGTGGATAATCGATGGAGGCATGGTGGATGCCGGAATAGTCGCTGACGGCGCAGTTGCTGGCTGCATGGTAGATGACGTCATGGTGGTTGACGGCATGTCAGTTTATGACACGGTGGATTTAAAACCAGCGGAGGGCAACTGCAATGGCATACTAGACAGTAGAAATGACCACAGTGGTGAATTCCAAAATGCTTCCTTATGGTAAAGCAGGCCATGACTTTGAAAGTAACATGTATGCATGTAACAGATCATGGCACTCGGCCAGTTTCGTCTGCACATGGCACAGAAAGCAGAGAAAATGGCATGAAAGTCAAGTCATATAGTCATATAAAAAAGGGAAAACCAGAAACGTGTCAACCCCCAGGTAGAGAAAGTCAATATGAGACCCACGGTAGATTTCAAGTCGGTGTGTCATTAAATCACTATGAAAACAATAAGGCTCGCATACAAATAAAAGAAAGTGCGTCGTAAATTTGTATTCACCCTGTTGGCTCCAAAATAAAATACCCCAATCGGTAAACAAAAAAAAGTGAAATAAACCCTCGAGTACGCGTATCGGACAAGCACGAAGCTGAGCGTGCACCCGCTTTATTCAAACACTGCCCGCCTAATTACGTATACCTCTTTGTGAAACGCTTCCTCGCTGGAGATTCCTGCTGATCAAAGTGGCGACAAACCGTGTAGCGTTGCTTAGTCTTTCTTCCGACACACAGTACTCTTCGAGCTCGAGGGGCGACTTCAGCTGCCTCTCCAAGCTTGAACGATACTTTTTTTTTACTTATCCGAAAAGCCTAGAGTCACTTGTGCGCTAAGCGGATTAGGCGAGGCAAGCGAGTCAAGCATGAAGTGCTCTTTAATAAGCTCCATGGCGGAAATACGCGTAGCTTGATCGCACAACTTTCCACTCGAATCGTGCCACGCTTGTCAGTAATTACAAGGTCGACGTACGAGCTGCTAGAATATATTATAATTATATTTGTGGGTGGTTACGCGTTGGCGCAACAATAGAACCGTCTCGTCTTCAAAGTGCTTAGCAGTAGCTTTCGCGCTAACATTTTGGTCGGGAGGCTGGAATCAGTATAATACAAGTTCCCCAACTAAAGGAAACGTCGGGAAGCGTATTTTCCGACTGGAGCTAGTGGAGCCAGGTCCACCCGGAGCCTATTAAGGCACGATCTAAGCTCATAAGCCCCCCCCCCCCCCCCCTCCCTGCTATGGAGCTGCACTAAATGGTTCCACACACCGAGGATAGAAACTAAATAACGGCCTCGCTGCTATTTTTTTAGCTGAAAAGAAATCCCCGGACGCGGTGGCTCAGTGGCTTTCTAACGTTCGGCTTCGGAGCCCAAGGTCGCGCGATGGACCCCAGGCCGTGGTGGCCGCGACTCCACAGAGGCAAAACATGCAAAAAATGCCAGTTTGCAGCCACGTCAGTGCCTATAGTGAAGAATCCCATGTGTTCTAAATTAGTCCGTGCCTTACGCTAAGGCTTACCTGATACCGAAAGCGTGCAGGTCCGGTATATATACATGTTGAACCTTGCCATACCAAAATAATAATAATAATAATAATAATAATAATAATAATAATAATAATAATAATAATAATAATAATAATAATAATAATAATAATAATAATAATAATAATAATAATAATAATAATAATAATAATAATAATAATAATAATAATAATAATAACCTTTATTAAGCACCCAAAAATCAGTACAGAAAAAACGGGCCCATCTAAGCCAATGGTGGCTTGTGTGACGTGGCCCGGCATCGTCAGCTAAGCTATGTGGTTACGGTATATATGTACATATTTAAAACCAACAAAGAACAGAAAATAAGAGTGATAAGCATAGATCAAGTCTCCAGTCATCGAAACAAAAGCATGAGTAAGTAATAAACAAAAGCAAAAGTAATAACAATAATAGCCACAAGATGGTTTTAAGATATCAAATTTGCGTTTGTTTACATTACTTTTCTTATGAGCAAATATTTGTTTGGCTCACAAGTGCAATGCCGCTTGCCGAAATGTAGCAATTCAATTTTTGTGCTAAGTTTGTATTGGTGGGCCGAGGCCTCGTCAGGCGTTGTTACGCCTTTAGCTTCGCCCCCCGCCCCCCCCCCGGACATGTTCTAAGAAACAAATAAAGGAAAAAAGATAAAATAGAGAGCACCACATGAGATTAGAGCGGGCAGCGCCGATGTCCAAAACGAAGGGCTAGTTACCCCGAACGCGTACATATGTCTTTGCTGCTGTAATGCGGCATCTGCAATAGGGAATTGTGTGCTGTCTGCCGTTAGTGGCGCTCCCGCTGCTAGCGGTATTAAACATAGAGATATAAGTTCGGGTTTCAAAGTTTGTATAATGTAAGTTTAGAGATTCGTATTTGAAAGGAGCGAATGTTTGGTTAGCACTCTCAGGTTTGAAGGATTGGTTAGAGTGTAATGCAAAAGAAAAAAAAAATGCCGAGCATTGTGGCATCCGTCACCACCACGCTTCAAATGGTATGCTATTAGCATCCGTCCATTTATCCGTACTGGCTACGTTTTGAAAACTGGCCGTCAAGAAAGGAAATGAACGCGCCCAGTGTAGGAAACACCTTTGTGCTACAACTGCGGCCGCAATACAATGCTAATGGCGTGCCAATGGGCGCTGACCCCAAGGCGTGCCAGGCAACGCCGTGGAAGTTAAAATCATTTATTTTTTTGCTCCAAGCATCACTATGAGGTTGGCCTGGGAAACATGGATAACATGGAGCTGGCTCATTAAGGCTCTTGCTGGCGCAACTACACTTTATGCCGCGGCATTTTTAAGAGCGTTAGCTCTTACCACATTTCGAGATTTCGTAGGGTATGCTACCACCCTGAGATCACTCCTCCATCTGTGGCAAAAACTGCTCGCCACGTTTCGAGATTTTGTGGGGTCTGCTACCACCCTGAGATCACAGAGCGATCTGTGGCAGCAACTAGGAAACAGCGCATCTCGCATTTAGACTTGTAGCGCCATCTACGATAGCATTGTAGAAACAACCACCTGCCGCATGCCAATGATGACGTCACGGTTCAATATGGTGGACCGAGGCGGAACTATGTGAGTATGGCGTCAGGGGACTAAATGGCGGCATAGTTTCGATTTCTCGAATCCAAGATGGCGGAAATTAAAATTAACTGGGTGTTCCACGCGTTCAATAATAATGTTTTATAGTACGATGGACACTTTCTCTGGTAAATGCCCCCCCCCCCCCCCCTCGTCGTAAGCCAGGCAAAGGTCACCTGAAGTTCTGACACCGCAACATAAGCACCAGTATACTGTAGAGAAACCCGCTGACATTAATGAAGAGTAGGTCAGTTCAAGCTCTGACACTCTCTGAATAAACACTGCGCAGCAGCTTGCATTGGCGAGATTTCGGTCACCTAATGTTATGACGTCACACAGCTTCCTGGCTAGAGAAAATCCCATCATCATCCGTTACAACGTGCTCACGTAATATAGCACGACAGTGTATTCGTTTTCAAGCACCGACAAAGGCGCCGACACCGTAAAGCTTTTCAGACCCATATGTCGCTCTAAAAAACGTATTAGAAGCGAGGTTAGGTAACGAACAGTAAGCTCATGGGAACTGAGCCAGCGCGTAACAACCCCCGAAATTGCTGACCGGAAGCAGCTCCGCTTCATCGGGCGTCGCTGTTCCCAGCGGGCGTACACGTATACACCACGCTGCCGGCTGTTGTTTTTGTCGACGCAGACTCCGTTAAGAAGAACGGCCCATCACCGATTCGGCGGCAATCAGGCGTTGTTCGCGAGTGCCCCCCGGTGCTGCTCCCCAGTGGGCGTGGGCCAATCAGCGCGAGTGGCTTTTATGGCGACACGTGGCCTCGCGTCGTTTCCTTTGTTCCGAGGTGACACCATTACGAAGGGAGGGGACGTGCATCTGCTCTTTGTAGACACGTACACGTCAGTTGTACGGGGTGAACACTTTCTGGGCGAAGTCACACTCTTTGGCAGACATCTGGCGTTAGGAGTATAGGAACGCGCGATTTTTATAATATAATAATTGGTTTTGGGGGGAAAGGAAATGGCGCAGTATCTGTCTCATATATCGTTGGACACCTGAACCGCGCCGTAAGGGAAGGAATAAAGGAAGAGTGAAATAAGAAAGGAAGAAAGAGGTGCCGTAGTGGAGGGCTCCGGAATAATTTCGTCCACCTGGGGATCTTTAACGTGCACTGACATCGCACAGCACACGGGCGCCCTAACCACTGAGCCACCGCGGCGGGTCGCGATTTTTATGCAGTTTAAATTTTGTTGATTCCAATTGGAAGGTATTCCAGAGTCGGTTCCAATAATGCACAGTTCGAGTACAATGACGCCAGACAAGCTTTTAATACCTGTAATGTAGTTGGGATCAAAGCGTCGGTTCGAATAAACCGGAAATTCGAATTAAGCGAGGTAGAATCAAAAACATTGCCCTTCATTTTATTTGCGGCTTTCGAGAGAGTAACTTCGATAGGTACAGGTATATCGAGTTTGACGCGCAGAAACTGTACCTTAATTACGGGAAATACGACGTTTTTACATCAATTGTGAGGCCGTAAAGGGGGCGGGCCGTGTAGGGGGGGGGGGGGGCGTATTTTTGCTTAGCACATATATTGAGCGTTCTTGGTGACGAGGAAAATGGGTGGCAGTAAAGGTTTTCCAAGAAAAAAAAATCCTTCGCTCTGGAGTGCTGAGTTACGCCAAACCTCCTTACAAACTCCACCCTTCGTCATTCGTCATTCGTTTCGTCATTCCTCTGTGCACTTTCGCATAAATCCTGAGTGACATGTGCCTCCCCCCCCCAAAAAAAAAAATGAAATTCATGTTGTAAATAGTATCTTGTATGTTTGTTTTTGTTCTGATTTATTATTCAGCGTCCTGTAATAATTGGTTTTTTTGGGGGAAAGTAAATGGCGCAGTATCTGTCTCATATATCGTTGGACACCTGAACCGCGCCGTAAGGGAAGGGTAAAGGAGGGAGTGAAAAAAGAAAGGAAGAGAGAGGTGCCGTAGTGGAGGGCTCCGGAATAATTTCGACCACCTGGGGATCTTTAACGTGCACTGACATCGCACAGCACACGGGCGCCTTAGCGTTTTTCCTCCATAAAAACGAACCCGCCTTGTTTGCTGATTTTGATGTTTTCGAATTTGTTGATTTGTGTTGTCCACTCTTGCCCAAGGCCTGATAATAAGGCTGGCAGTACCTGTAAATAAATAAATAAATAAATAAATAAATAAATAAATAAATAAATAAATAACCCTTGGCCAAAGCACCACAAGATCAAATCGGCGCACAGCCGCTCCATGTCCTCGCATAGTCCCCACCAGGGCGCGTGGCGACTCGGACGCTCGTGGCGAAAACGAGCCAGCTCAGTGGGTCAGCTCGGGCTGCCCGATCCCCAAAACGAATCGTCGCAACCAGACGCTGACGGCGGCAAGGTCGACCGGCGGGCGGTCCATGCGATGAACCAAAGCGGGCGAGCGGGTCGACGGGCGAACGAGCCTGGGGTATATGATGGTCGTCTATCCGGTGCACCCGGAAGAAATATGCCCACGTGCAGAGACCGGTCGTCTCATTCTCCCGTGGTGTAACGGCTCAGCTTTCTCAAAGAAGCGCTTGCCCCCCCCCCCCCCCCCCCCCTCCCCTCAATCTCCCCCGCACGCCTGTTTACGGCGGCGGTCCCATCGCGATTACAGTCTTTGTAGCGGCCGTAACCGGAACCTGGCAATTTCGGTAGCGCTTTTAATTACGCCGGTTTAAAATGTAACCCGAGTTCATTGCCCTTTACTCTAGAGCGAAATTTTCCTCTCCACTGATGCAGGGCGTGAGCGTTTATGAAAGTTACTGCTGGGCACGGCGAGAGAAAGTGCGAGGAAAAGAAGGGCGGGAGGTTTCAAAGCAGAAGGGGATCCCGATTGGTTGCGCTAAGTTAGGAAAGGCAAGCGGATGTAATAGTGTTGGGCTTATGAAGGATACTCTGACCTGGGTGCACTCTTCGGAAGTTTTTTTTTTTTTCTGAGACGCGGGATTATTTCGGGCCACTGGCAGCGACCAGCAAAACCGGTAACGATCGGTTAAAGCTATGGGCTCGTGCTTCGGTCCTAACCATTGCAATGTACGATAGAAGCGGTTCTGCTTTGTCCTTGCGCGTCGGGTTAGAGTGATAAATCTGCAGACTTTGGTTGCTTGCTTGCTTGCTTCGTTTTCATAACTTCAGTCACACCTGGTATTGTTTCAAGAGAAAAATGTCACAGATCTTAACAAGCCTGTCGTTATGATTTTTTTTTTGGACGGGTTTCTATGGATGCAAAACTCAGACACCCGTGTGCTGTGCGATGTCAGTGCACGTTAAAGATCCCCAGGTGGTCGAAATTATTCCGGAGCCCTCCACAACGGCACCTATTCCTTTCTTCTTTCACTCCTCCCTTATCCCTTCCCTTACGGCGCGGTCCAGGTGTCCAACGATATATGAGACAGATACTGCGCCATTTCCTTTCCCCCAAAACCAATTATTATTATATTATTATTATTATTATTATTATTATTATTACACCCCGCTTTGCAGCCACCTTGCCGTGATTCTGGTAACGAGCACCAGTAAATAAACGTTGAATATGTTACTTTTTTTGCTCTTTGTTTCCCGCGGAATGAATTTTTTGCATTGTCAGGGAAAGCGGACTTAAGAGGCAACTGAAGGAGTTTGAAGAATCTCACAAGCTTCAAGGTGCAGAAAGTGTGAAACTTGCAGGCACTAACAAGGACAAGCTAAACGCGAACAAGACAATTGAACCACGAACAGCAAAATGAGAAGCTCTTAGCGGGTGGAACCTCGACACTAGCGATTGGTAGTTTCACACAGAGGGCGCGAAGGCTGTCCCTTAGATGTGTTAATCAACCTCACTTGAGCCTTCTCTCCAGAAGCTAATATCTCAGTAAGGCATGTTGCTGGGCTAGTTGGTTTAGCATTTTCTTGAAGCTTGTAAAAAATCCACCTTGGCGGAAATAAATTCACACAGAAAAAAGAGACAAGGAGACAACGGACAGGCGCCATAACGCTACGCCTTTTGCCTTCGGAAAGGAACTATTCCTCACGATGTAAGTATAAAAAAAGGAACTATTCCTCACGATGTAAGTATAAAAAAAGGAACTATTCCTCACGATGTAAGTATACTTCTTGGTGCAGTCAAGGCCTCTTGGGGACACGTTATGGCGCCTGTCCGTTGTCTCCTTGTCTCCTTTTTCTGTGTGAATTTATTTCCGCCAAGGTGGATTTTTTCCAAGCTTCAAAAAAAAAAAAAGAAACTAATATCTTGCCGCTTTTGGGTTGACACTTCAGTTCCCTTGCTCGTATTTTATTTCTTGCTGATAGCAGAACATGCGGAGACCTTTTGTGTTATGCTTGGAATGGTTACCTAAACATCGAATAAAGCCATGATGGCGTTGGGGGTTCGCGGTGGCCCACAGCGCCCTGAGTGGGGGTAAGGAGCGAGAGAGAGAGAGAGTGGGGGGTGATATGCTGACGTTATCTTCGGTGGTGGTATATTTTAAACACAGAAATCCTCACTCCAAAGAATAAAACCAATGCCGCTGAAGGCAAAGCCAGCGTAGCGTTATCTGGCGGCCTCCGACAACAAAAGAGACAGGTGTGTAAGGAGACAGATGAAGTCGGAAACCTCATTACAGGTGACGCCACCAACTAGCTTCGCCGCACTCCTCCGGTGTATGAAGAAGAAACTTGAACATAGTCGCCGTTTTAATCCATGATTACATCCCCATTTTAAATGCTAGCCCCCCAAAAAGCTTATCATGATTTACTTACAAGCTTTGTAAGTTTGAAGGCCTGAGTTTTGTCGACTTCTTGAAAGCCGCTTCAGCTTGCCTTTAAATGGTATGCACACAAGATTTCCAATGCTAACAAACGAAATGATTTGCTTCATGGGCTTAAGGAGATGTCTTGTAGCAAGTTGCAGTCGCACGAGCTGAGCTGGAAATAATTTAATGTGCTTTTGAATGTTGCCCGAGCAGCCTCTCGGCGTTTCCACTCGAATCGAGTGACGTCAACATGTAATTGCCCAAATTACTGTGACGTCACTGAACCCAGTAGGTTGTTCACAGGAACAATCAGTGCTTGCCGGCGACGCCGACGTCACCAAAATGGGGTACCCAGGTTGGTAGGTCGAACGTGACGTCAAAAGTCACTTGCCCAAATTGCTGCGACCTCACCGAGGCCAGTGGTGCTTGCCGGAGGCGCCGACGTCACCAGAATGGGGTAGCCCAGGTTGGTAGGTCGAACGTGACGTCAAAAGTCACTTGCCCAAATTGCTGTGACGTCACCGAGGCCAGTGGTGCTTGCCGGAGGCGCCGACGTCACCAGAATGGGGTAGCCCAGGTTGGTAGGTCGAACGTGACGTCAAAAGGCACTTGCCCAAATTGCTGTGACGCCACCGAGGCCAGTGGTGCTTGCCGGAGGCGCCGACGTCACCAGAATGGGGTAGCCCAGGTTGGTAGGTCGAACGTGCCGTCAAAAGTCACTTGCACAAATTGCTGTGACGTCACCGAGGCCAGTGATGCTTGCCGGAGGCGCCGACGTCACCAGAATGGGGTAGCCCAGGTTGGTAGGTCGAACGTGCCGTGAAGGTACATTGCAGAGCTAGCGCAGATGGAGAGCGAAACTTCTGGTACGTGATAGTTTTTAATTATTGATTAGCGCACTGGTGTTCTGAGCTGATTTTCACGATCACTATAGGCCCGTACGCCTCTTTCAAGGCAAAAAAAAAAAACGGCACCCAAAAACCTTGTGTCTGTAGCCTTTAAGGGAGAGCACAAACAAGGCTGTACAAGTCATATGGCTTGCTGAGATGAGCCCCCTATTAAAAAATCTTCCTATTAACAAAAACCCGATGTTTGCGCCCTCCAAGCTGACCTTTTACGAACTGAATATTGGTGTAAAACCTGGTTATTATCCTTAAATGCGCAAAATACTTCGTTAATTTCCTTCCATCGCCGACACTTTTATCCAACGCCTCACTATGTACTCCATGGCACCGTTACTTATCCCAATGTAAGTGGAGTGCCTAGGAATTAACATATTGCATGATCTTTCTTGGTCCGCCCTTATTACAGCGATTACTAACGAAGCTAATCGTGTGCTGTCTTACTTACTTACGACATGGTTTACTACTGGCTTCTTCTTCTGTTAAGTCTCTCGCCTACATAACATTAGTTCGTCTTAAGCTGGAAAATGCCTGCACAGACTCAGACCCTAACATTTATTTTTTGAAGAAGACACTTGAATAAGTGCAAAACTGCGCAGCTATAGACTCATCCACTCAGATTGCTCATGTCGTTTAGTGTCACTGCCCTGAAATCTAAGCCTAACCAACCTGACCTCGAGATACGGCCCAAAGTCTGCAGACTGAGCCTCTTTCACAAATCGCGCTAAATCCGTTTATCCATATATAGCACACGTAATACCGCGCACCAACATTCTTTCTTTGTCCAAACAGCAGTTGACTGGAATGGTATGCCTGCCGAAACCGCACTCCGCCTCAGCACCACTCATGTTAGAAGCGCAATCGTAAATAGTCTGCTTCAAACTCAAAGCCATTCATTTCGTATTAATATTGTGACGCCCATGAAGAGGCGATGCGTCTTCTGCATGTCCGGCATTGCCGACAAGGCAGAAGAAAAAGAAGAGATAGATGCGTCTCGTGTTCGGCAAGCGGACCCAGCTTCAGCTTCAGTCACCCGTCCTGGTCTGAACAAAGCCTTGCTCATAAGAAGGTTTTTTGTATAGCATTGTACTCCCCTCGTCTAACATCCCAATTAGGGGCATTTGAGGTGTACAATAAAAAAAGATCTTAATTAAAATCCACGGTGCCGTAACGTCAGCTCTTCTTGTAGCAGATTCAGAATGATGCTCACTCCTGCCTTTATCGAAACAAAAAACGAAGCTAGACCTCGGATAGTCTAGTTTCACTTCCGTGACGGCCTGAATAATCCTTAAGAACAGCCTTTCTCGCGAATTTTCAGCCGTTCCGAAAATTGAGAAGTTTACGGAATACCTACTCATGCTTGGCAAGTTCCCACTCGCAATACAGAAGTGGTTCCAGAACCTCGCGCTGTGCGGTTAAGTGTCCGCCTTTATTATTAATCATTGATTGACTGACTGATTGATTGACTGATTGACTGATTGATTGATCTGCCGATCGAGTGCAGGGGCAGTTTTGCGCTTCTGCTCTATCATCATGCAACCGCCGTTGCCTGGATCGAACTCGCGACATTGTTCTCAGAAACAGAATGTCGTATCCTGGTTTAACAATCAAATCTACGAGATTTTGATTCGAAAGATTAAAGTGGCACATGCGCTATTTGACATAAGGGAAACAACTGGCTGCGATCGAAAGCAAAGCCGATCGAAAGCGAAAAATGGTGCAAGAATCAGGACCGTACCAATTGCGCTTTGTCTTCTGTAACAATTCATTCTCGCTTTGGTTTTTATTCAGGTGCTCAGCAGTGCAGCTATACAAATTGTTCTTACTTGAAAATCTCCTTAACTTCTCGCATTACACAGAGCCATAAAAGTTAGAGCAGTAGTAGTATCCTCCCTCACACAACCGCCCCTCCCTCGTCCTGCGGCCGCTCCCACAACGTTGCCATTTGGCGGCGGTGACGTAGCTTCACAAGGAGAAAGTTCGTTTTCTAATTTAATATGCAGCTCCTTAACATCAGCAGCATCAAGCGGACAGTAACAAGCTCCACATGGCGGTGTCGTAGTAGAAGAGCTACCAGATTATGTAATCAGGCATTCAGCACACGAGATGGGTTGAGTTTCTGGTTTGTGCTACACGAAAGTTCGCGCTCGACAGCGCCCAGCCGCAAAGCGGAAGTTGCAGTTAGCCACTCTGTCCAGGCCTCGGAGCTACTCTCGCCGCCTCGTGTGAAATCGGACGAACTAAAAACCCGCATCTACCAAAAACGCCCGTAGAGGACGCCACCAGGTAGTTAACAATGAACAGTGATCTTTTTATTTCGGTGATGTCTGTCGGTAATATTTACGTAATCCCGATGTGCTTGCAGCGCTCGATACCAATGACTGCACGTTACTCGAAGGGCAAGAAGTTCTTAAATTCGATTGGTTTTATTCAAATTTGATCAGCGCAACAAAAATAGCTAACCGATTTTATTCAACCAGGAAGGTTACTCCAGGAGGAGGCGTCTTGTCGGTTAGTTGGTTTGCCTCGACAGTCGTCTGGAACTGCTTTTTTTGTATTGGGTCTACAATGTCACCCGGACAGAAACCACCACATCGCCGAACTCAAGCAGTACACACTTAAAGTGACCGCAACCGCCTCGCTTGAACTCAAGCCACTTTTCAGTTTGTAATATAATTTTTGTTCTGTGGAAAGAGTATAGTTACGTCATGTGTAAGCGCCCGTTATGAGCCACTACGGAAGTGTTCAGAGTATACAAAAGTACGATGGGGGCTGAGCAAGCTTCTTTGTTGTCCGTATTCAGATTGGAATATGCAGAACTGCCAGTAGTGTTTCTTCTGGTTCTTTTCAATGATACCAAAAATAAGCTGTGGAATCAGAACCGCAGTACCGTAAGAAGATCATGTCCCATGAAACACAGAAGAATAAGCGGAGAGCATTTTAGCTCGAGTGCGTTCAAGAGCCAAGCGAAGGCGTACCAGGTACCAAAATCACTCTCCGCTAGATCGCTTCCAGTTCGTGCCTGGCGCAGAATGAAACAAGGCGTTGTGAAGACGTATACCCAGGTCGCCGTGTCGTACCTGCGAGTTAGGACGTTGCAGCTGGTACGAAGCTATTTAAGAGAAGCCTGCATGCTTAAGCTTCGCGAATGATATATCGAGGGATCGAAGGACGGACAAAACTTTAATTGAAAACGTGAGACGTTGACTGAACACGTGAGAGAATTAATTATTTCGTGTGGGAAGCTTCATCACTGGCTAGCAACGGCTACAAGCCCAGGTTTAGATCGTTAAGACCCAGATCACAACTCTGGTCTCCGCGTAATGTTTCCGACGGTGCTTGAGTTCTCCACTGACGACGTTGCGCGCGAGCTTACACCATGGTTAACCTATTAATTAGTCCCCCATTGATGAACACCATAAATTATTTTTTAAAAATCCCCTGTGCTCCTTGGTTTCGGTGATTGTTGGCTACCGTCATGTAAGACAGTCAATGTTAGATGTGTCCTTTAAGCGATAAGCGTGCAGAGCACTTTCTGCAGGGTAAAAGGCGCTAGCGTAGAACGTCGTGATCGAAAACGCCAGTGACACCTGCCGGCCAATCAGGATGTTATCCAGTTGGACCCAAAGGGGGGAGCTGGAGGAAATGTGGCTGTATGTTTACTTGATGTATATTTGCTTTATGTTTGTGGTTGTATATTTGCTTGCTCGTGGCGGGTCAAATACAGGAGCCGATGCACACTAGCGCGGACACAGAGTCAGGATTAGGACCGTTTATTCAGGGCGTTTGGTTTGGTTTGGTTTGGTTCACAGGGTTTAATGTCCCGAAGCGACTCAGGGTATGACGTACGCAGTAATGGAGGGCTCCGGATAATTTAGATAACGTGGGGTTCTTCAACGTGCGCTGAGATCGCTGTTTTGATTTCTTTTCATCTTGCCCAATCTAGCCAAATGTACACCGGTCTCTATATCATTCCACCTCCAAAGAAATACGACCGCCGCGATCAGGATCGAACGTGCATCGTTCGGATCAACAGCCGAACACCGTAACCACTGAGACACCGCGGGGCCTATTCGGGCCGCGAAGACCCGAAGGGAATCATGTGGTGCACAGGGTATTTGACATATACTAAATTCAGAAACCACAACTGACGATGCAACATTCAGATGGGTCAGGCCCATGTGGCATTGGAGAGGGCGACGACGCGGTATTCCAGATCTCTGTCGGTGCTTGCACATGTCGATCTCAATATCAATATTTTACAGTAATATTTGTATCAGCACTTTTCGTCAATGCGCGCATGTGCTACCCGAGGAAAGTTTTTGCCCATTTGAGCGTGAGCTATGCGGGCCAGCGGATGACGTTGTCGACAATGTGCCACCTGTGGTCACTTCAGCCAGTCAGGCCAGGCAGTGGCTGCATTCAAGGAGGCAGACGGTATAGAGGCAGCACATCTGCGTAGATGGCATGCCCTTTCCTCTCACTTCCTTTACCCTGTAAGGTGTTGGTGTGCAGGTGGGATTATGCATGTGTGTTGCAGAAGGCCCCACGAAAACATCCTGGGTAGCTTTGCTACGGTGAAGTGTTTGACCCGCCGCGGTGGCTTCAGTGGGTACGGCGTTCGGCACACGGGATCGAATCCTCGCCCGCGGCGGCCATATTTTGATGGGAGGCGATATGCAAAACGACTGCGTGCTGCGTGATATTATTGCACGTCTAAGAGCCCTAGGTGGTCCAGATTTATCCGGAGCCCAGCACTACGACACCTCTCACACCTTGTGTGCAGGTTTCGTAGGTTAAAGGCGGTTTGAGGATGAATTAAAGTTGGAGTGTATCGACAGACCAACGCGTTCTAACGACCATGACAGCGATAATTTCACTGAAAACGGAGATTTTAAAAGCCGGAAAATGCCAGAATATATGATATATACAGGTATCGCCATATTGCCATCACCACCCCATTTCGCGGGCAAACTATAGAGTGCATAGGCACAGTATTTTGGGGGCACGGATCACAGAGGCTAGAGTACATCAGCTTTTACTTCAAAACGGTGGTCACGGAGTACTTTTCAGTGTAGACGTCACAAGTTGGAATAGAACGGCAAGAAATGATTTAAATACAATTTTCTCAACAATAAAACCGTCTTTTGGCCGCCGGACAAATATCGACAAACGCGAAAGAGCCCAACAATTAAATTTGACCAAACAAAAAATGAATTTACTGGTCCTCATTTCCCCTTTAAAACCATATACCCAATTACCACATACCCACAATTTAGATTACCACCATTATATACCCACCAGTTACATAACACTTATCATATACCCTTGGAGGAAAGAAAAGTAGTTCTTTCCTTCTTCCATGTCATATACCATACCAGACCTGCTTGTTGTACTATGTAAGTAAACTGCCTTTCAATTTCTCATTTCTCAATTTTTCAACTCAATTAAATTAAACCTCCTATCCCGGAAGTTTCTTTACATTACTATGTCTATCTACTGAGCGCCCACTACAAGCGGTTCTCGCGTGTTCCCGTTAAGCGTGATCACGACAGTGCAACGCCTCCGAAGCATCCCACTAGATGGCGCTTCGCGACAAAGCCTAGCACCAATAAACACGTGGCCTGAGAGCGGAGGCGTTTTCCTCGCACAAAGCAGCCTTTCCGCTCGGAATCTCTTTTCTTCACTGCGCGCGCATGCGGAAGGCAACGCTGTCGTGAACGCCGCGCCGCAGAATCGTGTAAAAACAGCGCGGTAAAATGCAGTCAGCCCACATTTCGAGAGTCGGCGACTAAAAGAAGAATAAAGTGTACATACATGCTTTGCGAAATTTCGGCTCCTTTTCTCTCTCTTTTTTTCTTCGCTTGTGTGCGTTTCCGTCTTTTTTTTCCCCTCTTCGTCTTATTTTTCTGCCGGCTTGACTGCACCGTCCAAAGTGGGTGCAACGCTGTATTCGGCCCAATCGAGTGCGTTTATGTACGACCGATGTTTAGCGCAAAGCGAGCGCTCGGACAAAGCTCCAAGAGCGTGAACGCGCAATTTCCTGCCTGCCAGAGTGCAACTATAAAGCGACGTTTCAGCTCATTCGGTTGCTCTTTTAGTTTTGAAGAAGCGTAACTAAATCAACCGAACCGAACAAAACCAATAACTTGGCCTATCAAACCTGGTGGCACACTTTTCGAAGCGCCTCACGCCTGAAAAAGCCGAGCACTAAGCCGGGGGATCTTTGTGCTCTTTGAGCGCTACGCATCATCCTCCAGGCGGGACCCCCGAACAAAGAAATTCAGCACAAAATTTTCTGGGTGCCGGGGCACACCGGGGTGACTGGGAATCAGAGGGCCGACGATCTAGCTCGCGAGCTTACCAACCGAGCAGATACATCGAGTGACCCTGAGCCCACCACAACGGTGGAACCATCGTACGCGGAAATCCTAAATCACTACAGAGGACAGAGGATCCTACACCACACCAGCTATTAACGCAATATGAGGCAGTCGGTTGGCGTAGGCTGCAAACAGGAAGCTTTCATAACTTACACATACTTCACAAAATGTTTCCGAACCAGTACGCGGACACATGCAAGTGGTGTGGAGCCACCCCCACTTTATACCATATTACATGGGAGTGTGAAAACAATTATTCATTCCATAAACTAAAAGAGCCCAATGCGGAGCCCCTGCTCACCAGCAGCGTGCTGGCGGTCCAAAAAGGACTGGTCCAGCATGCGTATGAGGTAGCAAGACTCAGTGGGGCCCTGGTGGAATAAGGACACCACCCCTGGAAGACTCGGAACTTCAACATGAAGACACCCGGGTCCCGCTGAATCGACCAATTTTTGGCGCCAAATAAGTTTTTTTTTCTCTCTCTCTCTCTCTCTCGTGCTCTTTGAAAGCCCCCTGTATATATTCCCAACGTGTGGCAGATGCTTTTCTACTGGGTCATCAGTTTGCTTTTTTCTTCGTTGCAAGCTTGTGTTTGCAAACACAAAAAAAAAACGAGTACAAAATACGAGTTCCGAAAGCTTCAATCATCTCTTGGTTAACGTGCCGCGGTGGCCCAGTGCTTAGCGCTTTCAGCTGCGTTTTTATGGAGGAAAAACGCTAAGGCGCCCGTGTGCTGTGCGATGTCAGTGCACGTTAAAGATCCCCAGGTGGTCGAAACTATTCCGGAGCCCTCCACTACGGCACCTCCTTCTTCCCTTCTTCTTTCACTCCCTCCCTTGTCCCTTCCCTTACGACGCGGTTCAGGTGTCCAACGATATATGAGACAGATACTGCCCATTTTACTTTCCCCAAAAACCAATTATTATTATTATCTCGGCTGCTGTGTTCGAGGGCGCGCGTTCCAGCCCGCGCCGGCTGCGTTTCGGTGGAATGGTAACGCAAAAGGCGCCCATGCGCTGTGTTCTGTCAGCGCACGGTAAAGATTTCCAAGGTAGTCGAAATAAGTAAGTCTACAACGTTGCCTCTTTCTTTACTCCATTATTCATCCAAATCGGCATTAAAACGCCTTTGGACATCCTTGGGACGTTCAGGATGTCCACAGGACGTCCTAGAGAAGTTAACTGCCCATTGAGATCATTTCACTCCCTTTCATCCCTTACACCGCGACGCGGACCATATGCATGTCCACCGAGAGTGAGGCAGTTATTGCCCCTTTCCGTTCCTTATAACTAATTATTAATATTACTGCTGTTACGGTCAAGTGCCGTAATAATAATTGACAATCGGTCAGCCCATTGCATTCAAGCGGAATCAGTAGGATGTAGAATTGCAGTGGATTGAATCATCCCATTTTTACAAATTTAAATTAGTTCATAATTTTCTAGTAGCTGTCGTCCCTCTTCCAATTTGATCATCCAGATGGTTTTTAACGCGTTCACTACGTCGTGAGTCACGCGTGGGTCACGTCATTTACTCGTGTTTTGCGGTCACAAAATACCGGGTCAGACGATAAAAGCCCGCCGGACAGATCTTGTTGTGAGGTCCTCCTGCATAGACTTCGCAATAAAATCTGATCCACGGCTTCATCACGTGACACAATATTCGTGGCAGCAAATAATGAATAATGACGTGACCCAAAGGTGACCAACGTCGGTCACCGAACGTCCGGCTGGATGTTCGAATTGGTTCCAAAGATTTCAAGTAGTCTACGAGCTATACCGGTGTTATGCCCCGGCGTTAAGCACGGGACCTTTATTTGGACGCTTATTTCGCAAGTGCTGCCCATTTAATAATAATTAATAATTGGTTTTTTGGGGAAAGGAAATGGCGCAGTATCTGTCCTCATATATCTTTGGACACCTGAACCGCGCCGTAAGGGAAGGGATAAAGGAGGGAGTGAAAGAAGAAAGGAAGAGATAGGTGCCGTAGTGGAGGGCTCCGGAATAATTTCGACCACCCCTGGGGATCTTTAACGTGCACTGACATCGCACAGCACACGGGCGCCTTAGCGTTCTTCCTCCATAAAAACGCAGCCGCCGCGGTCGGGTTCGAACCCGGGAACCTCCGGATCAGTAGTTGAGCGCCCTAACCCCTGAGCCACCGCGGCGGGGCTGCCCATTTCCCAGGTTTTCGTTCTGAGTCAAAGTTGTGCAGCTTGTGATTATTTCCGGCCGGCTGCTGTGGCTCATCGACGGACCGTGCTCTGATACGAACTTCCATTAACTCCTAGCGGCAGCCGCCTATGGCGGTTGTGTTTCGTGGTAGAGCGACTTTAAATAGATCGGCTGAGGCAAAACTGTTCGCTGCGTAGTCTTAGCGGCAAAGCAGCGTCAGTGCCCTCCGTCCTGCCTCCAATTAAGGACAACCCTGGCCCGAGGATATCTCTCGTTCGCGGAGCGCCTCCTGGACGGCGTGGCCAAGTACATCGACGACACGCCGGCGGTTTCCAGCTGCAGGAAAGTGCTGTGGGTTAACGCTGACGCCGCTGTATGTAGTAGAGACCTCCTCCAATTATTTCTTCAGTGTCGCCTTATTTGGATTTTGATAAAGAAGTCTTCGAGCTGCACTTGATCTGCTAAAAGGTACGTTGTCGGCCTTCAGACAGAAAGATAACGGCAGCGGCACTTACGTATATATCATGAGTTCGTATCAATGTTTGGCGCACAGGGTTCAATAATCAGGACATTCTCGCATTAATGACCGCCCACATTGTCAATCGGTTCCAGCGAAGTGTGATAGCATAGGCGCCATTTTAATTTCGTACAGTGGGCAGCCTCCTTGGATAGCGTTGACAATAGCAGTTCCATCAGAGAGCTTTAACTGCTCAGTACTCTGATGGATTTTCTTCGCTACTTGCAGGGCAGAGAAGGACAAGCCGCAGTCTTGTTCGCACCAATGGGCAGGCTTTCTTCTTTTTTTACTGCTCGACAGTGACATTCATAATTCTACTGCTCTGATAAGCTCATATTTACCACGAATGTCACAACGCTACTCACTCCCATCGTCATAATTAGCCTAACTATATTAACTGCACAAAAAAGACCCCTCCCGCTAAGCTATACAGTTAAGCCTGCTGTGTGCAAGGTAACTTTCTTCTCCCCCCCCCCCCCCCCCCTCCTTTACATTTGACTTCCCTTAGAATCCACACCGTTACCCTACAGGAGACCATCGCTTTCCCTTGATTTTGCATCACATGCCCTGTCGAAACCCATTTCTTCGTCTTGACTCCAGCTAGGATGTTATAAACGCGCGTTTGTGCGCTGACCCACTCTGCTCTCTTCCTGCCTCTTAACGTTAGGCCCATCATTACCATTTGCAAGGGCTTGTGAGGAGATAAAAAATAAAAATACCCGAAAGCCTGCTATACAGCCCGTTAAAAAAGGAAATGGTGCTACCATATCTGTGCCTGCCCTTACAAAATTTTCTTTAGACAGTCTATAGACTCTCCATAGACTTCCGTCTATAAATTGTATGACTCTCTATAGACAAACCTTCGAGAACAGTCTATAGGCAATACAAATCCTTTAGACAGTCTATAGGCAACCTATAGATTTATGGCCGTACACATTTGGCAGACTTTTGTCCCACAGGCAGTTTATAGACTATGAAAAGACGAAAAGAAATATCTACAGGAAGGCAATAGAGTCTATAAGAAGTCTATAGACCGTGTATTGACCGTTTTTGTAAGGGCGGAGATGCAATTTTTGAAATCTAGAACAGCAGAAAAGGAAATAAATACCGCAAACAAGCAAATAGAGATTACAAGAGCGGTGAAGCTTTTGCATGTATATAGCTAACGGAAGGCTCAAAGACGTAAGGTGGAAAAGCTTAACAGTTAGGGACTTGCTCGGGCGTAATTGGCATCGCAGCAGTGTGTCGCAGCTGAATACTGTCGCATCCTTTATCTGGCTAATGAAAATGAAAAAGCTGAAAATTCTGGGAACTTCGTGAGTATGAACTGCAACGCTCTTATAACGCGTCAGTGCAGACTGAATCATTATTTAGTAGGCCAATCTCCTCTGCCCAAAGCCAAGTTGAACACAAAGAAGGAAACGTTGGCCTCCCACGTGTTCCGACCGTATAGAAACCGGATACAAGACATCTCTCTTTGCGGCCCTGAATTCCACGAATACGTACGGTTGGTTGGGTCGCTTGGCTAGGATCCATGATGTCCAGCCATATCCTGTCCTCTGTTGTTTGTTCCTCTTGTTTTCTTGCTCGTCTCTAGAGCGGTGATCGCCACAGCGCATTCAGATCCCAGTTTTGAACACGGCCGCACCGATGGGCTTTTTGAAAAGAATCCGTTATTTAGAGACAGCCTTCTTTTGTACATCGCCAAAGAGTCCGAATATCCAGTGTAATGCATCGAGGCTGCCGCAGGTTCATGATGAGGGAAAACTTGTTACGGGTGTCTAGTTGATTCAAAGCTTTGATACCGGCCGCATCATCATCATAATCATCAGCCTGACTACTCCCATTGCGGGACAAAGGATTCTCTCATCTCTCTCCAATTAACCCTGTCCTTAGCCAGCTGGGCCCTCCCTATGTCTGCGAACTTCTTAATCTCATCCGCTCACCTAACTTTCTGCCGCCCCCTGCTACGCCGCATCAAAGTCAAGACAAAAGCGATAGATAGGGACTCTCTGCGTATCGTCTTGTCTCGTCTCCTGTTTCTCGGAGAATTTTTTTTTCTCCCTGATGACGCTAACGGTTTGTGTGAAAGTCACGCGTGACGCCTCTCGTCGCATGCTCCGAGATCTTCAACCGAAAGCTGTCTGCTTCCCCTACACGGGCCTCCCGACCGCCGGAACGAAGCCCCCCCGGGGTACGAGTGCGTCGTCCTGTCGGGCCCGCTCCTGGTGGGTCCACGGGCTGTACCCACCTCCTCGGACTCACGCAGCGCGCCGCTCTCCAACAGGTGTCGCGTGTCCTGGTTGTGCTATTAAAAGACCTCCCTCCTCCTCTTCCCTGGGCCGCGCAGACAGCGTCTGTACGCGCGTGTGTGTTTTGTGCAGCCTGAGGGCCCTCTCCTGGTCGGAGCCGCGGCATGTCTTCCGATTACACGGGAGGAGAAAGCGGCTCGCTGTGTTGGGAAGCAGCAACAGCAGCCACCAGCAGCAGCAGCCGACGGGTGGCGAACGCCAAGGGGAAACGTTTCTCAGCAGACGCACGTTTTCTGGGACGAGGAAGTTGCCCCTCTCCTACCTTCACTGTTCGCCCTCTCCTGGGGGATGTACGGAGTGGAGATCGCTTGCTTGTAGACAGTCGGTCTCCTCGCCAGAGTCACGCGTGTTGAGTTAGTGAGGAGGTGCCGTGTTGGGATTTGAATGGATCCTTCGGAGGGATGACCTAATAGGTAGAAGGGCAGGATTTCTAGAGGGGCTGTTGGTAGAGCTCTGGCGCGGCTCGCGCCGGATGGAATCACACCTTAACCTAAAGAGACTTCAAGTGCAGACGTACACGCTAAACAATTTCTCACCCTTAAGGGTGTGAATCAGCTGTCCCCAGACGAACAACCTTTTCCAATTGTTCGGTGCTAAAAAAGGATGCACGGATCAGCAGCCTTAAGAAAGGGTGCACTTCATGATACTTTAGAGGATGTAATGGTTGCACCCTCATTAAAAGGTACTGTTTTTTCATAACGCCTGTACGAACGCATGTTGGAAGGGTGCTCCACACTGATCCACTCATGAAGCAAAAGCCTTGGACTGATGCGCGCCCTCTAAACTTTCATGCTGTGCACCCTTCTTAGCACCCAAAAGGGTGTTCGTATGGGGACAGCTGATTTGCACCCTTAAGGGTGAGAATTTGTTTAGTGTGTAGGTGGTGAAAAACATTTATAAGCAATAAATTTTTTACAGAAAGGTGATTGGGGTAGGACCCTATTGGCCCTTTCCCCTCACAGTACTAGGTGGAGCCCCTATTCCGGGGCCCCATTGGCAAGCAACGCCGCCCGCGTCCGTTGAACCAAGGCCTTTTGGCTCTTCAGGTCTTGACAGCCGAGCAGGGCCGCCTCCCAGTCCTCTCTGGTGGGGTTGGGGTTGGGGGGGATAGATGGGTTAGATTGACACGCCCAAACCATGTGGAAGGTGTCAGACACCTCCCCACAGAACTGGCACGTGCCATCAAAGGATGTATTGAAGTGTTTAAGCACCGCCGGGCACAGTACAGTGTTAGTGAGAATTTTGATGAGGAGGCGCTCGTCAGCGCGATCCAGACCCTTACAAGGGGCCGGGTAGCGCCGGTGCTTCTCCTTGTAGTAATCGGTGATTTGTTTGAATGTAATGGCCAGATTGTCTGATTGGGAGTACCCTTCCAAGGACAGGGAGATAGCCCGGGGAGAGAGTGCGCGGGCGGCCTGATCGGCCTGTTCGTTTCCCTGGAGGCCCTGGTGACCGGGGGCCCAAATCAGGTTGCGTGGAGTTGGATCTTCAGATCGACAGCGATATTCCAGTATGCGCCAGGCAAGCGGGGGAGCCCAGCCCAACTCGTAGTTCCGACAGGCCCCTCGCGAGTCGGTGATGATGTGTTTTGACTTGGGATTCGTGAGAGCCAGAGCAATGGCAATCTCCTCCGCGTGTGTTGCGCTGTAGGCTTTGAAAGTGAGCCCGTTAACTGTGTTTGTGTTGTGTACGACTGCGGCCGTGTACCACCCCCCGTGGTGTGGGCCGGCAACGTCTACGTAATACACATGTTCTTGGTTACCATAGTATCGCGCCAACGCTTCCGCGCGCGCCTGGCGACGACCGCTATGGTCTTCACTGGACATGTTGCGGGGAAGGGGTCGGACCCGGAGGGCGCGTCTCCAGGGTTCTGGCACTCTCTCCCTTTCCTCAATGTGGTAGTCGTGTTTGATGTGTAGCCGGTCCAAGAGGCGGCGACCGGATGTGGTCTGTGCAAGACGCGTGTATTGGTTGCATAAGTGGGCCTCTCGAAGCTCCCGAAATGTGTTCACCACGCCCAAGGCCAGAAGCCTCTGGTTGGACGTGGCGATCGGAAGATCGAGAGCCCGCTTGATGACTTTCCGCAGGATGACCTCCAGTTGGTCATCATCATGTTTGCGCCCCGTTACACACTGTACCAGAATAAAGGACAGTACACAAAGAGCGTCAGAATGATCACTGGCCGATTGCGACAGAAGTACCAGTTTTGCTGTCTTCTTTTCTAGTGTGTACTCTCTCTCGCGTTGGTACAGGTGCCTCCGTTATAAAAGGGAACTAGTTTGAGCAAAAAGGCGAAAGGACAAAATGACCTTGTAACGCATGATTACATAGTAATAATCACCTGAATGCTCGAAATTTGTTCCAGTTCATATTATGCAGCCTCTACAGTATTTCCCAAAAGTTTAGAAGCTTTGCGATTTGCTTCTGGGCAATGCTGTGTAGCTCGTCATTAATACCAGCGATCGAAATATCTTTAAGGCGAGAGGAAGACTTGTCTTCACCCCTCCGAAGGTTAGGAACTCCATGGATACTACAAGAGTCTCACAACCCTGCTTAAAAGGAATCAGTTCGTATTCTTTACTTTTGACAAAGGCCGTGCATCGTGCTAAACCCTAAACCTAACTTCGAAGTTCTAAGATGGTGATGAGAACCGCCAGCGTGAAAAAGATTGTCGTGACGAATGGCGGTCGCTAAATGATTTTCTGGACCTTACATGCCTGTATTTTAACTTCCAGCAGCCGGGTCACTTTGTAACTTCTATATTATGCGACAGCGCATGCAGCTCGTTCGATAGAAAAGCCGCGTAGTAGTGGTCGGCACCGCGTGCCGGAAATAACCGGGGGCTGCGTAAAAAAAAATTGTATCATGCTAATTTGTAGTTGTAGTGATAGATGATTGATTGGACTGCGATAGGTGATGACGAGTTATTATAAATCATTGTGACTGATTCATTACATTAAAAGTCCGAAAAAGTGAGTTCAAGGGTGTCAGAATGCTCAGAATGAAAGGGCAATTCTTGATGATGCTGATTAAGAATACTGAGTGTTAATTGATCAATTATTAATTGAAATAATTGAAAAAAATTAAAAGAATGCGTTCAAAGGCCTCAAACTGCTATGAATGGAAAGTCAGTGTTTGCTCATGCTAAGTATCGTTGTATATCGTCGTGTTATTGAACTAGTGCCAGAAAAAAAAAGTCTAAAGAGTCGCATCAGTATCAGATGACACACCAAACGGCGTACGCTATCGCGTCAACTCATAAGCGCAGCATATAAGTCCCTCATCTTTTTTTTTAGTATTTTACAGGCAAGCAGCTGGCGGGGACTCTCGTACACCCGTTTCTCGTACACGCTTCGCTACTTCAGCGTTACTTGTGTTCGACACGGTGATTACAATGCCAGTCTTCGGGGACGGCCACCACGTGACAGGAAAGTTGTCCGTTCCCTGTCCAAACGCTGTCGTTCGCGGCGACGGCGGCAACTTAAGCCGCGCCGGCACAACACGGAAAGTGTCACCCTTACATAGCTATACCTACTATAACTACTACCACTCGAACTTGGAACTTCACCTTTTTTTTTCAGTATTTTACAGGCAAGCAGCTGGCGGGGACTCTCGTACACCCGTTTCTCGTACACGCTTCGCTACTTCAGCGTTACTTGTGTTCGACACGGTGATTACACTGCCAGTCTTCGGGGACGGCCACCACGTGACAGGAAAGTTGTCCGTGCCCTGTCCAAACGCTGTCGTTCGCGGCGACGGCGCCAACTTAAGCCGCGCCGGCACAACACGGAAATTGTCGCCCTTACATAGCTATAGCTACTATAACTACTACCACTCGAACTTGAAACTTCACCTTTTTTCAGTATTTTACAGGCAAGCAGCTGGCGGGGACTCTTTTACACCCGTTTCTCGTACACGCTTCGCTACTTCAGCGTTACTTGTGTTCGACACGGTGATTACACTGCCAGTCTTCGGGGACGGCCACCATGTGACAGGAAAGTTGTCTGTGCCCTGTCCAAACGCTGTCGTTCGCGGCGACGGCGCCAACTTAAGCCGCGCCGGCACAACACGGAAAGTGTCGGCCTTACATAGCTATAGCTACTACAACTACTACCACTCGAACTTGAAATTAGTTTTCTTTTCCCGGTTGCCAGGCACCGCCATCTGCACGCTTTACCCTTGCGTGTGTATGCGTATATATAAATACACTGCTTCTCTGCTTACGCTGCGCGCATTGTTTTGCAGACCGCTGCCGCAATGCAGGCCATTTTGTTCCCCCTTTTGTTCGGCCCACTTCTTGTTCGGCGCCGACGCGCTGCTTTTATCGCCGAGCGCCGTGCGTATAAGTATCCGACGAGGAAACCAAGCAGCGTGCTCGCGTGTTGGGAGTCGCCGCCTCACAAAACCCGCCGGTCGTGCAACAGGAAGACGCGCCTTGCAAACGTGGAAAAAGGAAGAAGGGCCCTTCCTTCTCCCCCTCTACTCGCGTTCCAGGCAGTGGCGAAAGAGAAGAAAACACGTGGAATTACGCGGAGAAGCAGGGCTCACAACACGGAGACAGGAGGAGATGCATTGCGCTGCTGTCCACTGTGATAAGAAGCGGGATGAACTGTACAGGTGCAGCATTTGCTTCAACGGGGCATTTACTTGTATCGTTGCTCAGCACTTACGCAATAGCGGTAACAAAGCTGCTCAACATTATCCTCTATCAGAAATACAGCAGTCAATGCGTAGACGCTTGTGAAGAAACTTGAGGCCTTCTTAACCACATTCTTAAACAAGAAAATGCGATAGCATTTGAAGGGTGGCCCACCCCCAACCCCAAATATGCGAAAGTTACGTGCCCAACGATGTATGAGACAGATACTGCGCCATTTCCTTTCCCCCAAAACCAATTATTATTATTATTATTATTTCCTTTCCTCAAAGCCATCGTCGTCTAGAACATTGTCAACGCCAACGCCAATGAACACAGTGAATGGTGACATCTTTCGCTTTTTATATCCTGGATTAGCTGAGCTAATCTACATTAATTTTTTTCTCTTCTCTCATCGTGCAGTTCAGGTTCCCGCGCATAGCGAGACACTGACAGCGTCTTTCCTTTGATTGATAACCTCCTCCTCCTTGCTTCGAAGCTGGTGCGCGCTTAAGGCTACCAGCGCAGTCTATGAAAAATCATATACAGGGTCCCGCGCCTCTTTACTCCGACTTTCCAGATTCAGAAAAGAAATTAAGAGACACACGTTCAGAGCAGTACAGTTTTGATAGTAACTGACAATGCTGCCCTTATGACAATACGAAGTACGAAATTTCAGACGTGGTTTCTTCTGCACCAGAGAATTCACTGCCGCTTTACAAAACAGCAAGGAGCCATACGTATAGTCAAAGGCCGCGTTCTTACAACACTGTTCGCAAGGCTGCGTTCAGACTTGGTGTGGAGGGTATTTGTAGTCACGCAGAACCGTAATACCGCGATCTGTACATCGTGTAACACAAGTCAGGTCAAATTCTCCGGTTAAAAACTTCTTTTTTCCTGCGGTTCATTACGCGTTAGTGTTACTGCTTATAAAATGTCTACATATCCAAGTCCGGACACAAGTCGCGCCCAGAGAAAAGGCTGCCAACCGATCGTCGAGCCGCCGTCGGGGTAATTTAGTCGGGGTAAAGTACACTTTAGTCGGGGCAGCAATTCCCGCGACAGATCCTCCTCCTTCCCTCCGCTGTCGTCGAGCCAGGGTGCCAGTTCCAGGCAGGGGAGCAAGGACAGACGGAGGAGTGCGAGCAGGAGCAGGAGTGGAAGCTGCTCGAAGAAGCAGGTGAGCTGGCCGGATGCGGCCTCCCAAAACTACACGGCTCGCGAGAAGGAGCTCCTTGCTAAAATACAGTCCAGAGACCAAACCATTGCGCAAATTCAGAGAGAGATGGCCGAAATGAAAAGGCTGTTCAAATCGCTACAGCCTCCCGCAACAGCCATGCCCCACGTATCTCGCACGCCCCCCTCTCCCGAGCTAAGCGCTACAACCTCCACCGGTAATGCGGTGGAAACGGATAGCCGCATTACCCTCAAAAAGGCCGGCGCCTTCCGACGAGGGCTCCGGATCGAAACGCGCTGCGGAAGCGTCTCAAGATGACAACCCGCAACCGACAACGAAACCTAAGCCTACAGACAACATAAGAGCCGAAATGAACGGCCTCGAGAACAAATTTAGCGGTCTCGAGGAAAAAGTTGAGGGAAGTAACCCGCCTGGGTACAAACATCGCTACATTTTTCAATAAATTAGCGGTGCGCCTCGCGGCCTTGGAGGCAAGCCGTAACGTAGTGCCACCAGTCGCGACCTTGCCCGTGATCATCCCTCCCATATCCCACCACGACCCCTCGGCAACAAATTGAGGTATGGCAATGGACCACCTGCAAGGGGGTTCCGCAACAAACGGGGAAACCTGCAGTTTCGCATCCAAAACCTAAGTAGACAACCGGACGCGATAGCCCTCCAAGAAGCTAGCGGCCCGGCGAAATTACCATGCTATAAAGCATTCATTCCCCCCTCGAACGCAGTGACGACGGCGACGACCTCGTTTACCGCTACCTTTGTGCAACGCAACATAACGGCGATACAACACACCATAGACAGTTCTAACGAACAATACACGTTACTAGAAATTGCGCCGAGGAAAAAGGGAGATGCAAATCTCTTTATACTGAACTTATACAGTTCCGCGAAAGACAGAGGGTCAGGAATTCCCGACCTACTGCTTAAAGCCTCGCGCCTGAACGCCAGGGCACAACTCCTGGTGGCCGCCCAACATTCAGCTTGGGGTTATCGCAAAAACAACCCCAAGGGCACCAAGCTGTGGCAAACGATCCAAAACCTGGGCCTCACAATTCTCAACGATCCCCAAGAAAACACGCGGGTCGGAAATAGCGTTAGCATCGATACCTCACAAGATCTCACACTCTCCAAAAACATTCGCGACGCCCGCTGGTCCAACACGAAACACACGCTGGGAAGCAATCATTACATACTAGCCACGACATTTGACACGAATTTGCACAAACTGCACCCCATGCGTACTCGCATTACCGACTGGGATAGGTTCAGACGCTTACGAGAGCAGACTGCCCCTAGTCGGATCAACAACCTAACGGAGTGGATCGCTGCACTCAAAGACGACGTCTACTAAGGAAGGCGTCTACTAAGGAAGACGCCTACTAAGGAGCCGCATCAAACGACAGACTCAAAATTCCTCCACATGTGGGAAGCGCATGCCAGCCTGCTAAATCGCTGGAAGAAACAGACGCAACAAAAACTTACGCTAGCGTATGGCGCAACTCGAGCGCCAAATCGACACATACACACTAGAACTGCAAGCAAAACAATGTGGCCAAATTTGTGATAACATGAATGGGAAAATGGGATGCGAAAAGATACGGCTCTTGCTCCACCATTTTCTCGACCCAGCACACACAAAATCCACACAACGCGACTAACTCACGACACTAATTCACCAGTATCAAGGTACAGATGCAGAGCAACTCGCCGAACTGCAAAAACGCTACCTGAACACGTCGCATACGAGGGCCTCCCCTCGCACGTCGCATGCGAGGGCATACGAGGGCATACGTCACATACCCGCATACGAGGGCCTCCCCAATGAGACCCTGGACGCAGACATAATAGATGCTAGGATCTGGTTTCCTCTGAGTCAGCTCCATACCACCTCCGCGGCGGGACCGGACGGACTGTCGAACAAGACGCTTAGAAACCTAGACCCCAACTCTTTCGCGGCTCTGACAGACCTAGTGAACACCTACTGGATGGAAGGCGAGATCCTCCAGGAATGGAGGCATGCACAGGTGACCTTCCTCCCCAAACCGGGAACGAAACTCTCGATCGAGAATCTGCGGGCCATCTCCCTCATGTCTTGCATCGGAAAACTCATGGAGCATGTCATCCTGAACCGATTGCCAAATTACGCGGAAGACCGCGACCTGCTTCGTCCAACAATGATTGGCTTTAGGGCTAGCTTGTCCACGCAGGACGTGATGCTGCAGTTTAAGAAGGACGTGCTGCACTCTCCACGCGGGACCGGGACGAACGCAGTGCTCGGGCTAGACCTGGACAATGCTGTTTCTCTAGAGAGGATTGAGCATCTAGTGCGCGGATGTCCGCAACTGCGCCTACTCGGTGTAAGATAGCTCGCCCAGCTTGGGTGGTCTGAAGTCTTAGTGTTTGAGATGCACGGATGGCTTTTGTTAGTTCCGAAAATGTGTTGAAGATTCCTAGTGCGGTCAGACGCTCCGTCGAGGTGCTTTCAGGATGGTTAAGGGTCATCTTGTACGCCCGCTTTATCATGGTGTCAACTTGCTGCTCCTCTCCCTTTGTTAGCGTGTGAAATGGTAGAGTCCGTATGTGATTCGGATAAGTTTCAGTGCTAGCACCAGCCGAAGAGTGTCTTCATCTCGCATTCCTTGGCGATGCCTGGTAATGCGGCTGATCATGCGAGCTATCTGGTTAGCGGTGGTTTTGAGAGTCTGCATGGTGTGGGCAGCACGGAGGTTGCTCTGTATCCAAAGACCGAGAATGCGAATCAGGTTAACTTCCCTGGTGGCTTGACCCTCGAACGTGAGGTTTATGGGACCTGGAGAGACGTATCTCGGGCCATGTACTCGTATGACCTCCGATTTCTCAGGGGCGCAGTGGAGGCCGCTTTGCGAGGCGAAGTCCTCGACCATCCGGGCTGCTGGTTGTAGGGTGGTTTCTTTTTGCCCCAGGGAACCCTTTGTGGTGCACATAGGTATATCATCCGCGTATATGGTAAAGCTTATATTTGGAAGTAGTTGTAGTGCACGCGATACCCTGAGCATAGCAGTGTTGAAAAGCAGGGGAGAAATAGCTCCCTGAGGTGTGCCTTTATGTGGTATACCTTTGTCATCTGAGCGGGTTTGTCCGATGCCTATCGTGGCCGTGCGGCCTGTGAGAAACGCACGCACGTAAGCAAAAACCTTTTTCCGCCGTTAAGGTAATTTATAGCTTGAAGGATCGCCTCGTGGGATATGTTGTCGAAGGTGCCCTTTTAATCTAAGGCCAAGATGAGATGTTCTTGACCTCTGGGGATGTCGGTAAGCACTTCTCGCAGGAGCAGGAAGGCGTCTTGGGCCGAAAGTCCTGGCCTGAACCAAACCATACCAGGGGGGAAGAGATCATTGTGTTCAATATAATTTCGGATGCGGGTGTGGATGACCCGTCCATAGAGTTATCCTAAACACGATGTTAGGGAGATGGGCCGGGTAGAATCAAGTGACGGCCGCTTGCCGGGCTTGGGAATGGTGGTAATTTCGGCATGACGCCAATCCTGAGGCACAATGCCTTTCTCCCAGAGTTCATCATTGAAGTAGTCAGTGATGGCTTTCATATGCGCATGACTGAATAGTGTTTGTGATTTTATCCGCTCCAGGAGCGGCGTTGCGCTGCGATGCACAGGCTGCAGCTTGAATCTCGGCTATTGTTATTGGGGCTTCAAGTGTGGGCTTTGGAAGGCCGTTGTAGGTGGTTGGACAAGGTGGTATTGGAGTGTCGCAAATGTAACGCGTCCACAAAGCGGCCGCGAGATTCTTGTCGGTTCCATGGAATTGTTGAGCTATTGTTTGGAGCGTACGATTTGTGGCCGATTTGGCTTTGTTGGATTCGGATTCAATGAGACTACGAATGATGGACCAGGCTTGAGCAGTACTGAGGGCTCCTTTCAAGGCGGCACAGAACTGTACCCAATTTTGTTGGGCAAGTTGGATGGAATAATGCTGAGCTTCCTCCGTGATGGAGGCAATGCGCTGGCGGAGTTGTTTATTGAGTCTGTGCTGTTTACAACGTCTTATGAGTTTCTTTCTCGACTCCCACAACTGTACAAAATGTCCATCGACTTCCTAAGTGGCGGCCCTTGCGTTTTATGGTTTGAGTCGCGGAAGCTTGAGTATCTCGCATGTGTCGTGTCCACTCTGTTATGCTCGTGATCCTTCCTTCGAGTGGAATTTACGAAACGCAAGAGCGCTGGACATGCGCAGGAAAGGAACCATGCACTTGGCCGAGGCAGTCGAGCTTCCTTTCTGAGCGTTGTCCATGAACTCAACAACAATACACAAGCACCAATGGGCTCTGTGCATTTTCACTCCATCCATTGTCCAAACAGCGAGCTTAAAAAACCTTGCTCTCTAGAACAACTTTCCATAATTCATCCATAGTCATCTATAGTCATCTAGTCATCATCCATAGTCATCTATAGTGACGGAGATAACGTTACTAGGGCACGACTGCATTTTCGTTGCGTGCATCACAACACTCGTGTGCAGCACTTAACGTCTCTGCTAGATCTTCCTGCCTTTCTACACTGCGGAAACATTTAACATCACACTAGCATTTCGAAACGCCCACAAGCCCTAGAACAGGACGTCGTAGCGTGGGTAGCGCTTAATACAATGAAGCCAATGAAACATTCCTTCCGTCCCTGTGTTCGGGGTTTCACTTCTGACGTATTTTTTGAGGTTATCTACAGATTAAATCATTCCTTCGATAGGATGCGTTAAAAGAGGTTAAATATCATCAGGTAACTAAAAAACTGCTCCGGAATAAAGTACGAGACTTCCGCTAGTTTCCGTGTGGTGCCACCTACTTTTAGACCGAGAAATTACAGTTTAAGATGCCTCTTCGTGGAGCAGTTGGGCTGGAGCCGTTTTGTAAGAACTCAGCTCGGGGTGCAATACTGGGTATTCACCCGTAAACGAAGAGACCTAATTATATTTTCCGCTGTTTTAACGCGATAGCGTTTAAGGCCCCGTTCGCTGAAAATCCGTTGTCGGTGTTGTCGGCGTCGGCGCTGTGGGCGAAAAACCACGGGCTTGACCCTGACGGGTGGTGCCCAGAGAGCAACCTAGGAGGCAGGTGGGCCACCTAGGTCACGTGACCTTGAGGCGTCATCACGACCTGCCCACCGGATAGTGAGAAAACTGCCCACCGTGGCAGTTAAATTAATTATTGGTCGCCCGGGAAGAGCAGCCAGGGCCGCACAGGGCCCACCGCCGTGGGAGGGCATGCAATCGCACGCACCACTGCGCCAGGAGGGGTGCGATGAGTCCCAAACATCTATGAATGTAAAGTAGAGAATGACATTCTGCATATATATTCTTTATCCCTTCCCTAACGGCGCGGTTCAGGTGTCCAACAATATATGAGACAGATACTGCGCCATTTCCTTTCCCCAAAAACCAATTATTATTATTATTATTATTATTATTATTAGTATTATTATTATTATTATTATTATTATTATTATTATTATTATTATTATTATTATTATTATTTTATTATTATTGCTATTATATATGGGCATTAACGCATTACGCTATAGCATCATGCCCTTAAGGAGGAGCGTAAGTGTTGCCTCCAATTTTTCTTTTCTTTTTGTAGCCCATCCCAGAGGATAGGCCACCGCCGCTAGCCCCTTCCAAACGGAGGGTGAGGAGTCCTTTTCAGTTTTGACGCCACAAATTTGGATCGAGTGGAGGAAAAAAATAGATTGTTCCATTTTTGAATTAAATTTCATAGCCAATAAATGCGTCTTTCGATGCCGAACAAACATCAACCGAGTCAGAAAGAGCCACAAATTTTTCGCTAAAAAAACATTAAATGGCGTAGTAGTACTCACTGTCCCCTTAATGTCCTATAGTTGAGTTGGACAAACTTAGTAGACGGTGGTCTGATACTCGTTGCATCGTTTTATCGTTTATAAAGTCGAATTTCCATAGTTCGAAATCAAACAAGACTGAAATTTTGTTGGATAGACTAAAAATCGCTGCAAGCTTCACTGCGCCGCAGCTGCCGCAGAGGATGCCGGTCAACAAGAGCATATCTCACTGCCAAAATTAACTACCGTCTAAGATCTATAGCGCTAATTTTCTTACTTGCAGTCTTACTAATAGCGCCCTACTCAGTTCGCAAGAAAGACGCGCCGACACAATTCGATTAGGTGCGACAATTCTGCAGTTCGATGCAATGTACCAATTCGATTGAGTGCAATAATGGGGCAGCTGTCGGAAGCTTGCGTCAATCAAGCTTCAGAGCAGCGGTGAAGTGGTGAGGACTACGAGTTTCATGGCCGCACCACAAGGTGCGCATATGCGTAGTGATGGCTGTAAAGTCGGTCTGTAACCTGGAGATCGAATTAAACGGAGGCCCGATGGGTAATTGTTCATGCTCGTGATTTTGACGGAACCAAAACATTAGTTAAATTAAACCGGAAGCTCAAACTAAGCAAGTTATGTTTAACGAAATTTCATTCTACTAATATGGCCATTATAACTGCTGAAGACGTACTTTACTGCTATATATTGCGCACTCTTTTTTTTTATTCACATACCCTAAAGGCCCTTTTTAGGCATTACATAGGGGGGTGTACAGTTACATATAAACAATACTCTACACATAGCTCTACAAGCAACACAAATCCAGAACAACAGGCAAAATGGAAAAAAAAAAGTACAGAAAATTTCAGTTGGAAGGGGCGGAATGTAAAGATCGTGTCTTCAACCACTGAGTCCCGCAATCCTCGGTTAACTGCTTAATACATGAGCGTGGCGTGTTGCTCTGAAAATTGACCAACTGAACAATGAAGCAGCAATTGAAGAGAGAAAATCATTGAAAAGAAACGTTTTATATGCTTTGGCGAAACAAAAACAATCAATACGAATAACATGCAAACAGCTAAGTTCAAATATTGAGTCGACTAGCCAGAAAGCAGATATATTTGTTCAAAATATATTTTCCACAGATAATGATGTCGTAAGTATACCCTTCTCGGCCACAGCAAAAAGAAGTCATTGATGTGATCGAAGGGTACAAAATTCATAGTTGACGACTGAGACATCAAAGGCTTTCTTTCTCCTCGAGTTCCGCATGGTGACGCAGAAGCCACACAAAAAAAAAACATCAAAAAATAAATACTTGTATTTAGGTCCGCGGATACTCACCGTCACTCGAGACTGCAGTGACAGGCGTAGCCAGGTCACTGTTTCCTGATAATTTCTCACTAATCCCTAAACTTGTTCGTAATGCTGTGAAAGAGCTTTGGTACCCAGTCCCGAGTGATCGCACTAGGGGAGCACGTCGACAACCACGTGGACCCGCATCCAGGTGTGACCATTGTCCCGAAGCAAATATCCTCCACTAGCCGCGTTGACATGAGTGCGACAGAAGTCGACTAAAGTCCAGCTTTTGACGGAAAGTGCAAAAACGTCTAAGAAGAGAGTTGAAGACAAGTCACGCCTTTCGTTCTCAAAACCTGCTCTTTGCCTCAAAGAGTTGACCGGAGTCGTCTTCTGTCTCATGCATGTAACCGTGCCTACCAGTGATGGTACCAACGACGGAAGACTACAGCAGGGGATGACGTGTGGATTAGTGATCCCACCTTGATTAGTGATTCCTGGCCCGTTTAGTGATCTCCTCTGACCATTGCATAAGAGCGCAGAGCAAGCACTTTTACCCGCTGCTTAAAAGAGTTCTGAAATAGGCGCGTCTGTAAAATTCGGAGCTTAAAAGTGCCGAACATGCATGAGATGCCAAAACGCACTCGCTAGTACGACTTGTCATCGGGACAGTCGGTGCCGTTTTCTATCCCGTTAAGTCGATGCAAGATGTGAGAGTTCTAAAATGGCCAGGACGGCACTGGACATGGCATGTACACTGCACGCTGACTGCGGCCGGCACCAAATGTCTACCGAATTACCCTATGAATAGCATTGCATTTCTTCCAGTACCTGCGATCACGATTGGCTTTTCTGACTCGTTTCTTCATGCAACCGGCCTTTTGCGGAGGGTCATAGATGGAACGATTTCACGGTCAGCAGAACAACAGTTGTATACGCCCTGCTTCACTGACTTTTCCCCCCGTCGTTTTCACCGCATGTGGGCGTTCTAGGAGGGCGAAGCAGCCGTATACCACGTGGGCCGCCATGCGGAACACACCTCCAATCAACGGAGTCTGCTTTCTAAGATCAGTGCGCACGAACGCGTAGCCAGCGCACAACGCAGCACGAAGACAACCAACGTCTTTAAGGTCTATGTATACCGCATGCCACACAGGGAAACCTCGCTACTAAGGCCGAGGCGTGAATCTGCTGTTTCACCACTGCCGGCGGCACGCCAAGATGGAACTAACCCGACTACACTACATCGCCGGAGTATGCATTGTCAGGATAGCACTACGAAAGGTACAACCCATCCCCAACTAATCAGGGGGCCTAACAACGGCTTCTTATGCGTAGATATCCTGTGTGTGTGTGTGTGTGTGTGTGTGTGTGTGTGTGTGTGTGTGTGTGTGTGTGTGTGTGTGTGTGTGTGTGTGTGTGTGTTGTGTGTGTGTGTGTGTGTGTGTGTGTGTGTGTGTGTGTGTGTGTGTGTGTGTGTGTGTGTGTGTGTGTGTGTGTGTGTGTGTGTGTGTGTGTGTGTGTGTGTGTGTGTGTGTGTGTGTGTGTGTGTGTGTGTGTGTGTGTGTGTGTGTGTGTGTGTGTGTGTGTGTGTGTGTGTGTGTGTGTGTGTGTGTGTGTGTGTGTGTGTGTGTGTGTGTGTGTGTGTGTGTGTGTGTGTGTGTGTGTGTGTGTGTGTGTGTGTGTGTGTGTGTGTGTGTGTGTGTGTGTGCGCGTGTATGTGTGCGCGCGTGTGTGTGTGTGCGCGTGTGAGTGTGTATGTGCGTGTGCGTGTGGCTGTGTGTGTGTGTGTGTGTGTGTGTGTGTGTGTGTGTGTGTGTGTGTGTGGTGTGTGTGTGTGTGTGTGTGTGTGTGTGTGTGTGTGTGTGTGTGTGAGAGAGAGAGAGAGAGAGAGAGAGATCATCGACAGCGGTAAGTGTACAGCAATGTTCCAAAAGATGGCTACTGAACAATCTGCCCATTCAAGAGCTCCTTCTTATTTTTGCCAAACTTACGTGCAACGAGCTCACTTATTGCCTTCGCCGAACCCCATCTCCAGTTACAGTTAAGTAATGCCGCTCTTATCCTTCACAGTGCTGCAACGCTTTCTCGTGAGACGGAGCATACGAATAGCGTCGGTACCCGTTTAAGCGCGCATGCCAATAGCACAGTTACGATTGCGTTCACGTGCAGCGCGCGGGGCTCAGCGTAGACAGCGACGCAGAGCAGCAGCAGCAGCAGCAGCCACGCTCGCTTTTTTGCATTTCGCCGCCCCGTGGAAATGCGGCCCGCCTTCTCGACGAGCGGCCTCGAGACGCCGCCGCCGCGGGAGCAGGTAAAGCGTGGCGCGCGAAGGGGAAAGCACGCGGATGGGGTGCGCCACCCTTTTGACGCCGGCGAGAGGAGGCAGGTGGTGTACCCACCTCCTCCCTCTCTTCCTCCTCCTCCTTCCCTGCCAACGACGAGGAGGGAAGAAAGAGGAGGGGTGGCGGGGGGTAGTCCCGTCTAACGGGACCTCCAGAAGCGGGACAAGCGAGGAGAGGTGGCTTGAGTGCGCGCGCCTGCGCATAAAGACGCTCTTGTGTAGCCACGCGAGCAAGCCCGTCAGTGAGGTGCCCCCCCTTCGGGTCCGTGTCTCCGCCGCCGCCGCCGCTGCTCCTCCGACTGTGTGTCTTCTTCTTCAGCATCTTCAGCATCTTCACCGTCTCGTGGTGTTGCGCGCAGTGCTGGTGACGGCTGCTGCTGATCCTGTTTCCAGAGAATCCTCCCGTTGGCCACCGTCACCACCATCGGCCCTGGATTAACCTCGGCAGACAGGTATGTGAGCTCTGGCAGGCGCGCACGTCAGCGCGCGATGGCTCGTTGTCCACTGGTGACGACCGGCCCAGTCCTGGACCCCGTGGTTGCATTGCGCTGGGCTGCCAGTCATGCAGATTTTTAATGGTGACATTAGATGTGGGGACAGCTGCAGTCCTGACATGCTGCTGTAGATTAAGAGGAAAGATGCGACATTCCTAGCGTCGAACGGCCCGTGAACAAGCGCAGTGAACTAGCGATGCGCACGAGATGTGTACCGTATGTTAGCGTGGCCAAGATGACACGTCTCGTAGTACGCATATTGCGTCTAGCGGAAGTTTGGAGGATTACGTGCTTAATTAGGAACCAACAGTCTTCAAACATATTAATACTTAATGATCCATGCTTCCCGCCACATGTTTCTCGTGTAATCAATCTACAGTACGGAGACGGCTAACTGCTGATGCAGTCTTCGGCCGGATTGATTAGTCAGGACCTGAAGTACCGTGCCCCGTTCATGAGGACAATCGGGATCATTGTATACCACGTACAACTTCTGTGCCGGTTTCATCCCGCTTCCATATGCATTTTTTATATACGAACCTCCATGAGCTTGCGGCGCAGTCATGGCTGCAGAAACGGGTCAACTGCCGTCGTGACGGTCCCGATCCTGCCTCCTTGATCTATGACGACCCATATGAACCATCCGGTGTTACGGCGAGATTGAGAGTACACATATCGGTGGCGGGCAGGAGAAGGTAGCGCGCGGGGGCCTCCACTCCACATGCCGGCGGCGCCGAAATATTTGGGCTATGAGGCAGTAGGTCACCCGCGCCCATAGGCTCCCAGCGGGGGGAGAAAGGCGAGGCGCTTTCAAAGACGACACCGACTCTTCTCGGCCGCGCTGGTCAGTTTCGCTCGGTCGGCCGTGACGTCAGGCCGCAGGCGTCTCTTCGGTCCGTCGGTCGGCAACTCTTATGCAAGGGTCGTTGCCCGGTCGGTCCGGGTGTGACGGCGGCGGCTGGGTGCTGTACAGGCTCGGCGGGTTCGACCGCCTGGGCGCGCTGGAGGAAAGACAGCGCGCGCCTACGCTGGTTTTGCTTCTTTAAAAGTAAAAATAAAACGGCGCCTTGTTAAGCGGTTACCGTCTGGTGAACGAAGCCAGGTCAAGACGAATGGAGAGAAAAAGAAAAAGAATCCAAAGCTGAGTTGAGTTTCGTGAGAGGTTCTCTGACGACTTCTTGGTTGACCACGACTAGGGTGGCGGGGAAGTGTTACGTCATGGTTTACAGAGAGTGGGCAGAGTGAGACTTAAGCAGCGATGTCCTGCTGAGCATAAACTCCCTGCCTTTCCTTCACCTCCTCCTCATCTTGCTGGCTGAGCAAAACGCGGAGGAAAAGCAGCTGAGAGCAGAACTGGGAGGAGCCTTCATCATTTAACAAATGTGATGGATATGCTAATGGTGATGGCGGTTTGAACTCAATGTATGCGACCGATTAAAAGCGCTTTTCAGGAGACATCGCGTTGATTATCTAACTATATTTGAGCATAGTAGTGAGATATTTCTTTTCAGAAAATGCCATCTATATCATAAAATGCCGGAAACGGACAAAGCGTCTGTGATGGCTAAGGAAGGTTTTGTTTTGCGTGGGTCGGAGAACAAATTGCCGAAACGTCCCACCCCTCCTTACCTCCTCTTCATAGTCTTACCACGTTTCCCTTGTGCTCTTCGATTCGTGTGACCTTCTTGGCTCGTGAAGACCAGATGCGAACTAGGTAAGGTAGCGTTCCTCAACCGAAAAGAATCGACTTGTCACAGGGTCGACCGTACAGGCTTCGTCGAAACAGGTGAAGAGCTCCGAGGCAGAATGAACAGTGGAGCCTCGTGTACTTAGCTGGTGATGTTGATGGCGGTTGCACGTATCAATATCGTCGGTAATGACCAGCAATTTCAATAAGAGTAAATTTGACTCTAGGACCTATAACAACGGCGGATGCTTAGCGATTCAAGTGTCACTGTCACGCTACACAGAACGATCAAAGTCTCTTTAGAGCCTGCTTCCTACAAACAATTATATATACAATATAAAGACACAAAAGAGCTTTGCACGAAGCATGTCAAGATCATTGGGGGGGGGGGGGGGGGGGGCATTGTCTGTGGGTCTCTATTCAGCCCTGTTAAAGTAGCCCCATGTTGCGAGCCAAGACGACTGGAAGAGGTTGGAGGTCTTGCGCCCATTATCGTGATTTCTGGAAATTACGAATGATAGCTGCAGCGAAAACCCAAAACTTTTTCCTTTTCTCACTTTGATTATATCTTTTTGTTTCTTTCAATGCGAAACGACAAACGGCGTAGAGTCCGCGGTAAGGTTTTGGGGTCGCTGTCGTCGTCAGGAGGTAGGAGTCCTCAATACGAATCATACTGAAACCCCTCAGTAGGAAAAAAGAAGTAGCCGTTAAGAAGGGCTGCTACCGTCAGAACTAACGAGAATAGGGATTAGTTAGTTTTTTTTCCTAAAGAAAGATGGCGGTCACATTCGAAAGGCATCTACCAATGTTACGAGAATGGCGGACAAATGCACTGAAGCAGCTAGCAGTACAGCGTTCTTCTATAAAAGCGGTCGTCGTGCAGAATACATAAGAACCGGTGGTCGACAGGCGCTCAGGGCCGACTCTCCACCATCCAAGATCGTTAAACAAAACGTGATTTGTTTGCATAACACAGCTCCCGCTGTATTTCTACGTCAGGCGACGAATGTATGCATCCGTGACTATTAGGAGAAAGTTAATGAACATGTGTTAACGTCTTTTGGTGCAGTGACGTTATCTGCTCCTCGCTACGCTTAGAGGCTCGTAGGCGGTTCACAAAAAGAACGTTCCCGTCATTTTGAGCGAGCCGACCAAGCGGCATTTTTTTCTTTTTTTTTTTTTTTTTGCAACGGTGCAGCGGAAGTTTGCGCGCCTTGCCTCTCCGAACAAGGTTGTGTTCTTGGGATCGGGCTCTCATTCTTCTCACGTTTGACTTTCACGATGCACGAGCGAAACGATCCGCTCTAGCCATTGCCGTATTATCTGCACGGGCGTATAGTGGAAGCATTGTCTTTGAAGGATCTGTCGAGGTTCGATGCATTGCAGCTCGTAAGCAAATCGGATTGCAACCTGCCCACGCAGTGTATAGCATGTCTAAACAAATATAATAACAATTCGTGCGGGCCAGTGCAAGAACTCAACGTATGCGACTGTCATCCATCCTCCAGCAGGAGCTTTAAGTAGGAGCGGAAACAAGCACCACTTTTCAGTCGCCGTCACACTTAAAAGCCAGTGTTACGCTTAGCGTTACGCTTAAGCACCTTCGCCACTTCTACAGCACACGGAGCTCGAACTTTCTGGCTCTGGTGTTGTCGTGAATTTATCTGCTAGCGCCTTCCCGTAACTGCCGACACCTACTCATTGCGACTTGCGTTTATAGTTTAAAGATTCTTGAACTGGGACATGCGAGTTCGGCCTAAGTACGACGACCAATTGAATGTACAAGTTCACAGCTTTTTCTCATTCGAGGCAGGTACAGTGTGTCTGCTTGTACGGATATTCGTTTGCTCCTCAGCAACGCATTATTACAAGAATAGCAAGGAACGAAAACGAGGCGTAATAGTCTGTTAGATTTCGCCTAAGCAGAACCTTGCTTTTGACCATTTCAGTCATAGCGTGAAAGCCACGCAGAGAGAAGCATACAAGGACAAACAAACGAACCATACTCAAAACAGGACTGGCGTTAACTTCCAACCCGCCGCGGTGGCTCAGTGGTTAAGGCGCTCGGCTACTTATCCGAAGTTCCCGGGTTCGAACCGGACCGCGGCGGCTGCGTTTTTATGGAGGCAAAACGCTAAGGCGCCCGTGTGCTGTGCGATGTCAGTGCACGTTGAAGATCCCCAGGTGGTCGAAATTATTCCGGAGCCCTCCACTACGGCACCTCTATCTTCTTTCACTCCTTCCTTTACCCCTTCCCTTACGGCGCGGTTCAGGTGTGCAACGATATATGAGACAGATACTGCGCCTTTTCCTTGCCCCCCCACCAAAAAAACAATTATTATTATTATTAACTTCGAACTGGTCCCGTCATGTATTACCGCAAAGCTCTGTTATGTTTATCGACGATAACCGCATACAAGGTTGTTCCACCGCGTCACTCAAAAGCACTCTTCTCAAACACCGCTGATTTTCACAACAACAACGGTCGTGTCCCCTCTCACAACCTTCATGGCAGGCGTCCAGATGTGGTTGGCAGACGCTGATTAATTCATTAGCTGAAATGCCTAAGTCCTGCCTACTTCGTGTAATTTGGGTGTCGTGCGTGCGGAGAAAAAAAAAACGAAGCGGAAACCGGTTCTGGGAGGAAAACAGACTTGTGGTTTTTCTTTTCTTCGCGACGGGGGAAAATAAATGTGTCATTGCGGAACGGAGGAGAAGGGCGCTTCGCCGCCGCGATCTTCTCTTGGCACAATTGCCGTCGGGGCGGAGGCAGTTATGTGGCATCGAGCCATCGGAGAATGCAGCCTTCGATACGCAGCGCCGACCGAGCTCCCGTCAGGTCCCGTTTCTCGGCGAGGCAGGCGACGCCCCCTCCTGGCACGCACTGACGTGGCGCTCGAAACGGCTTCGGCCAGCTGCATTTGTCGGGAGTTTTATTCCATAATTTGTTTCTTGCAGAATGCTTCCGCCTAGTTAACCTCCTTGCCTTTCGGTTCATTTCTCTCTCTCTTGCACAATTCTTCATTCATTCGTAGCGGAAGATGCCTATGTGCATGTGTGGCGGCGTTTACATGAATGCGACACAAGTAGACTCCAGTTCACTATTCGAGGGAAAGAGCAGGTTTTGAGAAGGAAAGAAGTGACTCGTCCTCTACTCTCTTCCTCGACGTTTTTGAAATTTTCCTCAAAGAGGGCTAGAATCGACTTCTGTCGCATTCATGTAAACGTGGCTTGTGACTAGATTCAGGTTAGTCGATTCATGTGTTCTGCGAGTGTAAACAATTGATTAAACAATTGTGGTCCAGTGCCTATACCTATGTAGCCCATATCCAACGGTTCTGGTGAAAAGCATTTTCAATGGGAAAAAGTTTATTATGAACACATTTTTTTCTCATACGTTTTAAGATTTCACTATAACAAACAACATATCTGTAACTTTCCCATGGGGAGGCTTACAATTTTTTTTTTTGCTAATAACGTTTTCACTAGCGTCAAAAAACGTTCCTGATTGGCTTTCTATGGCAGAGTAAACTGCTCGATTCAAGCGATTGAAAAACTTCGAAACAAATATTTTTTGCTATGCATGAGAAGAATGAACGACTGCCTTCAATATTTCCATAATAGTAGCGTACAATAATTCAATATTCAAAATTTATGTGCGAGAATGCTAGACGTGTTATGGCTACGTTGTGACGGATGCTGGTGAGTAATTGCCCTCTTGGTTTAAGTGATTATGGTTAGATGTGAGTTAAGGCTCGAAGAACATTAGCATTCCGCATGCATCCTTTATTGTCCTTATTTTATGTAACGAAGTCTTGAGGAAAGCAGTGACCCTCACCTTCGCCCATTCTCGCTACTAAAACTTTACCGTTATGTGGACAGTGCACATGTACCTGCCAAATATGTTTCGCCGTACTTTGACTGTTATAAACAACCGAAGAAAAATGATGCTTCGAACAGACATTCTGACTCAGTGTCGTTAATCGTAAGCGGATGACCTACAGACGAAAATTTCAACCCCCCCCCCCCCCCCCCCCACGAAAAGCTGAACAATTCAGTGCATGTATGCACCGGTAAATTATATATGTTTGCAGCCATGAAATGTACGAAATAAACGTTTGCCCCAGCAGCGAGAACTGCTGCTTTTATTGTGGCGATAGTTTACATTGACTGCACCTAATTTCCTAACTTCCGTTCAGTGTAAACCCCCTAGGTGGAGTGTATTTGAATTTCTAGCAGTCAAATGACGCAAATGAAGTAGAGTTCTTCCCCCAACTTGGCGTCATAATGCGCTTGTGAATCAACACCAATTGTCGCAAGTGAGGGAGAGAAAGCACTTTATTTAGTCACTTTGTTTTAGTCTCCCAGGAGGGAGCCAGTTTGTTCTACCAGAGCCAGTTGTTCAAATGCGTCGCTTTAGCTGCAATCAGTGGATCACGGATAGGCACTCGGTGAATAAGTAGCGAAGTTTCTATGCGGACAATGTTTAGTTAGCACGGCACCTTTCTTAGCTAAGTCAGTAAAACGTTAGTAGTCGTAGTGGTTTATTCACGAATAAAAATAAAAAGAAGAAAAATATTTTGGTAGCCCGGGAATCTGTTTTTAACATTTGTGACAAGGCTTTAGTGCCCTATGTATCCGTACTTTCTCCGCCACTGCAGTTTCTGTACAACTGGTGCAATTTAAACACTCCGCGTTGCTGACATAGCAGTCAGGTCACTCTGCTGATTATTCAATGAACGGTCTTCATGATCTCACCACCGAGAAAAATTATGCTAAGGGGACTTCGTTTATCGTGACCGCCGCAGGGTATTTTACAAAGGGATAAATCTGTCTATTACCATTCCCATATATGACTGCGCCCATCCCCTTGTAACTAAGAATAGCCCACACAGACTCTGGTATCTTGTCACGATCACCCCCTGTGCTCTAGAGGGATAAATGACCAGGATGATTTCTCCAAAGGACACGTGGACCATTAATTATGATCGCTTATATCCACTCGGTAATTATCTTCCGGCCTGATACCTGCAGTTAATGTCTACCGCACACCCTGCTGCCGCACTTCACTTTGTTTATAGTATTATAGTAAAAACAAACCAACTCCCCCGCCCCTGAATATAGGCCACGTCGTTAGAAGAGTGGTCTGTGGTAACGGAAGAGAGTTGCAAAGCTCTGATGAAAAGAACGCTCGGAGACGCATCTACGCGGAGCTGCCACCCACACGGATCGCCTCGGGGATGCGCTCACCGCGCCCCCATACGCCCACCAACGGCGTCGCAGGCAGGCGGAAGCTGCCGGGGAGGTCCGCAAGACCTTCACCGCCTTGGCCGACCGCCCGACGCCGGCTGCTTGCCTCCGTTTCGCTTTCTCTTTGTATTCCGGTCCCGCCATTGTCTTCTTTGTTCTCGTTTATTGCCACTCTCTCCTCCTTTATGTCTGTCTCGTTAGCCATTGTAGCTGGCAGGGCGCAATTAGGCCTAAGCCGTGTGGGAGCCGTATACTGGTCTTTCGACAGGAGACCTAGCCACGATGGTCGCTCGCGCAAGCGTAGAAATTAAATTTCGCGATCCAAATCTCTGTCGCAACTTATATGCTTGCCCGTGCTCTTTTGTTCTACTGCCCGTTATGAAAGTCGTGAATCGAAATCCGGGCATGACCTGTGGCCAGCTTGTGGAGGTCAGCTGGACGAAGGTGCTATCCAGGAACTGGATGGACAACTGCAGGAGGCGCCCTCCAACTTTCTTTTCGATACTATTATCGAATAGTTTCTACGATAATAACATTCTTTTAAACGGACTCCCGGCAGTTTGTCTGTGAGCCGCAGGTGGCGTGACAATCTCCTAGCCTCCGAGTTTTGCACCAATGTGAGGCCAGATTTCGGTAGAACACCCTATAAGAACTTCCGCAACTTAGTACGATCAAAGACCACGGATGTACCGCTTGTATTACGTCTCACGCAGGATGTTCAGTCGGGGACAAAAGTTTCTGGACCGCGTGTTCCGTAAAGGAAGCCGATGGCTTCATTATTAGCCGCCGTCTGGAGACCACAGCTGAGGAGGTGAAAGTCATAGCGCTATGCGTTCACCTCCACAAGTGTGGCCTCCCAGTACAGCTGCTAACAATAGAGCTGTCGGATTCGATTCCGGCGCAAGCGGTCCAGAGACTTTTGTCTTCGACTGCACTTACGACGATTATTGCCGTGAAACGCGCCTTGCGGTGTACAATATTCAGGAGCCGCTGCGCGAAGACGTGGACGACAGAAGCAGCCCACGCTTACGCATTGCCTGCGCCTGTGTCAGCGCGCCCGACTCAATGACACGCGGTGAAACTGGTTCCGTCGAAGGTCGCCCGATTACGGATTGAAGGAGAAGGTTCTCGACGCTGCAGCGGCGGTTTTGCGGAATGGTCGTCAATGCACCGGATGAGCGTCATTATAATGTTTTTTTTATCTGTCGATCTTCTCCGGTCTGGGGCAGTGAGTGTATTCACCGGGTCCTACGTGACGACCCTCCCGTTCAGTGCAGTCGGCGAGTGACCCCTTCATGTGCAACCACTTTTCTTAAGAGTGGATCCTGAGTTCTTTGCGATTCTGATACCGCGAGTTGGTGAATCCTGAAATTATATTGATTTCGCCGAGGTGGAAGAGAGTTTAAAGTTCTGACATTGATAAGTAGGCTCAAATGCATTTTACCGCCTTCTGAGACAAAGACTGTAGCAGACGCCATTGAAGTGCGCCAAAGTTTCTTCAGTCGATCATGTCTCTGTGAGTGCCCTGCATTTGCAAGTGCAAGACATACACTGTGTTGTGCCCTGGACCGCCTCGATCCTCGCCCATTAACAGAGCAAAAGATCCTCGGTCCGTGGCCACAGCAGTCGACTGCCCTCAAGGCATACAAGGCACTCTTTGCCTACTTGAGAACGACTGGATTGAGTGACAAATTGTGACAGCGTTGTGCGTGTGTGTGTTATGCCTTTTCCCCTTCTCTCTTCCTCCTTTTAGCCCCCTAATCCCTCTTCCCCAGTGCAGGGTAGCCAACCGGAACCCCTTTCTGGTTAACATCCCTGTCTTTCCCTCCTCCTCTTTATCTATCTTTATCTTTTTATATTTCACTAAAAGCAGGAAAAGGCCGCCGCGGTGGATCAGTGGTTATGGCACTCGGCGGCTGACCCGAAACACGCGGGTTCGATCCCAGCCGCGGCAGTCGAATTTCGATGGAGGAGAAATTCTAGGGGCCCGCGTACTGTAGGATGTCAGTGCACGTTAAAAAATACCACGTGGTCGAAATTTCCGGAGCCCTTCACCACGGCGACCCCCATGGCCTGAGTCGCTTTTGGACGTTGAACCCTCATACACCATTAAAACAGGACAAGCTGTTTCCAGTTGAAGTTCCGCGCATCCACAACATCCTCTGTGTTTCTTTTGAAGTTTTGAAGTTTCGTGAAGTAGTTTTGTCAAAAGGGTACAGTGCGGTAGTTTTTAATCACCTGGCGTTGTTTTGAATTCCTCTACATTATGCCCAGATCGACTGAACACACCAGCAGAGTTTTTCTGTGCGTTTTGCACTTCATTTTTATGACATTCTCGCATGATTTGTTGCAGTAATGTTTTTTGTGGTCATGTTAGAACCATCACGGCGTTGTACTACTGTTTGTTTCTACTGTGTAACCGGTTTTTTTATTGTTGTGTTACGGCGAAAATCCTACTCTGTCATAAGTCCTTTAATAGGATTCAGCGGTATTATAAATAAATGAATATACGTAATACTCTGGGTCACGATTGTCCAGTTAATTATTAGTTATAGTTGGGCCGTGAGGAGAGCGTCCGCTTGTCTCCGCTTGTTTAGAAAGCCTGGTCTAAGGTGCTGAGTGAGGCATTGGGTACAATATCTGCAACGTTCGTAGCCTCGCAGAGATGCAAGGGCACGTTTGATGACTAATATCATGTAGAGTTACACTATCAGTTATCCGCTCAGTGTAACGAGGGCCGGTTTTGTGATCGTGTCCGGCACATACCCGCCTTACCAACCTCACTGCCTAAGACAGTAATCATGTTTTCAACGCTACCTCCTCGATGACGTCATGCACTACCAATATTATACGCGTTCGGCATAGACTATACTGCAAGCAACGAACGACCACCCTGATGCACGAGTTGCTGGACCACTATGCAGTTTAGTCGAACCGATTCATTGTACACTCGGTCGTATCATTTTTTTATTTAGTTGTATTGTTTTCGGACGAGCTGTCCTCGAAGCGGTGACGACCCTGCCATTTGTGACGTCACTGCGATTCTTCCTCGGGGGAGCGGTCAATGATGCCGGCAAGATTAAAGTTCCATCCCAGATAGTGTGTCTCGGAAATGACCGCTTCTTTGTAAAGATGCCAGCACGCGACAGTCTGTCCGTTTCCTCAATGCTCGACTTCTTTCTTGTCTTCGCCGTGGCGACCTCTATGATAGATCCCCGCACAGTCATTGTCGAGTCTGGTAGGCCTAGTTTTACCGCAGGGAGTTCGCAGACTACAACGTAACCGTCCATCGTTAGCGCAGTGCGTTTTCAGTGGAAACTGGGTGACGCAACGCTGAGAAATTAATACGATTCAGGGTTTCGATAATATGACAGTTCCATTTCAATTTCTTTCTGGCTTCCAGGAAGCATTTCAGCGCACATGAAATACATACACTAAAGAGATGAACGACATGGCACTATGAGCTATGAACCATCTAGCCCGTCTGCAACCTTTTTTATTTTTAATTATCTATTGCCCTTTATTGGCTCATGCGACGCTGTCTCCGGGATCTGGCAGTCAGGGAGGCGGACGATTCGAACGCAACAGGGCTTACAGGAAATAAGCCCAATATTATGTCGTCCAAGTTTTTTTATTCGGTCGGTGGAAATTGTGAGGAAATTCACCGAACTAGATCACGGCTCAGGGGTCAAAGAAGGGGGGTTGAGCAGTAGGAGATGCAGATGCCACTTATTTACTCCCAGTTGAAATCGGTGTCATGGGGCAAGCGAACGCGGGCATTCTCTCCGGACATCTGGAGCAGGCTAACAGAATTTCTGGCGTGTGCCTCGAATAGTAGTTGCTGCTCTCGACTCAGATCTCACCCTCAGCGCATGTAAGTACCGAGGACCGTATCGCTGCGAAGTGAAGCACCCTGGGTCGTGTAATAGCACGCGCACCATAAAGAACGGGTTTGCTACAAGGACAACGCCAGTGCTGTGACCGACAAACGTGGAGCAACTCGGAGGTGAGGGTTCATGTGCCTTCGGAAGCGCTGCTTATGCTGTCCGCAACCAGTCTGCCGATTTGATGGAGCAGTCGAGCAGGTCCATCTGTCTCGAACCGACTGAAGAGGCCCTGATAATCTACCGGGGCTGCCTGTCTGGGCAGGTTAGCAAGGGCTGTCAACTGACAAGGTTCTTTACACCGGTCAGAATACTACCTGAACAAAATAAAGTTTAACCTAATTACAATGAAGAGGGGCACGGCGATTACTTCGTTATAACCGTAGCTTCGTTATAGCGCGTGTTGACCGAGCTTCCAAGGGAAGTCGTCGTTCCTTCGTTATATCCATATTTCGCTATAAACAGATTCGTTATAACGAGGTTCGATTGCACATGAAACTGCACGCCTACTTTTCCACACGAGCCTTCGCCGCCAACGCGCGCTTGTACACAAGTGTGAGATCGAATAAAGACCCCGAAACAGCAGCCGTACTCTGTACCTTTAAAACGAAGTTTGTACTTTTGGCATAGTCGGTGTAAACTTGCAGTTCTCTTTCTTTAATTTTTTTTGTGTTTCTTAGCAGTTCGGAGGCCATCACTCTAAACATGAATACTCCTATACGGGAGTAAAAAGGGAGTAAGATGCACTAAAAGCAGTTTAACGCGGACTCCCACATCTCAAAGAACGAACAGCCCCAAAAGAAACGGACGCGCGGCAAACAGTTTCTATTGCAAAGTTATTTTCGTAGCCCTGTAACGCAACGCGATTCGAATACGATGCATACTGTACAAATTCGAGTAGTTTCCGTTTTTACAAAAAAAAAAAGGGCAGGAGGGGGGTATAAAATCTTCTTAGTATCACGTAAACCGGTTTTCCAAACATATTTGTCGAACCGAAGTCAGAAGCGCCTGCTATTGAGACACGCAAAAGGCATGCTGTATAAGGTCACTCGATGCAAAAGCTGCCTATAAAAACAACCTAGTTTCAAAAGCAACCTGTTTAATTAATCGGAACTTTTCTTTTTACCTACTGAGTTGGCGCGAGTAGTTTTATGGCTTGCAGACTCTCAGAAATTAGCCTAATATGCTAATTTTAATTGCATGGTGAAAACACGTTTCTGGATAAGTGCACCGGTTTCCACATCTTTCCAGTGTGGAGGCTAATAACGACCATATGCTGAAAGGTCATATTGTTTGTCCCTCGTTTTTATTTTCATTCCTTGCGTTTTGAAGGGTTGCACAAGCCGGGAAAGAGACTTACTCGAACGAGTTAGTGGGACGCGTTAACTGAAGCATGAAATGTAAAAAAAAAAAACGTATGTACGCCTTGCGCACACGTTTCACATGATTTGCGCCGAAAATCCACAGAAAATATGGTCGAC